>NC_091124.1:49575000-49705000 GCF_040183065.1 Periplaneta americana
CATAATATGTGCGTCCGTTTCGTCTGCAATATTCGCCGGGCTGATCACGTAGCCTAACACCATCCCTGGAAATGTTGTCCTGGCTTCGTCTAGAAGATCGTAGGAAAATCCACTGTCTTTCCCTTCTCTTTCACATATTGCATTTCTCCACTCCTGTCTATCTTGCGTCTCTTTTTCAAAATTTATCCACCCATCATAACCTAGACACACGATCACAACACTCCTCAATATTATCCATTCCCTCCGATCGAACATCCTCATATTCATCTTCTTTCACTGTGGCTGTTCCTCGGCTTTGGAATTCCCTACCGAGTAATGTCAGGGACTGTCAGACATCAAACCAATTTAAGAATAGGCTAACGAAATATTTTTCTAACAATTCTTGTTAACAATAGCTGTTTCAGGTTTCTCAATGTTTAATGGATATATATATTACAGATAAATATCTAAATTATCTCATTATTATTATTATTATTATTATTATTAATATAACTATTTCTTACCAATGTTTATTATTGTCACACTAACATTACTTATCCAACTTTCATTATTTACTTTCATGTTGCTTTATGGTCTAAATATTAATGTAATAACTGTGTAAGCAATTGTATTCAATTAGAATTAGAGTCTGCCTGGGCGGAAGAGAAGGCCTACTGGCCTTAGCTCTGCCAGATTAAATAAATAAATTATTATTATTATTATTATTATTATTATTATTATTATTATTATCAAACATCCTTAACCTCTGTTTCTCTCTAAAAGTGAGAGTCCAAGTTACACAACCATACAGAACAACCGGTAATATAACTGTTTTATAAATTCTAACTTCGAATTTTTTTGAGAGCAGACTGGAAGACAAAAGCTTCTCAACCGAAAAACTCTGACAATAATTAAAGCATTGTTATTATTATTATTATTATTATTATTATTATTATTATTATTATTATTATTATTATTACTCTATCACAACTTACGTATCTAATGAATATAACATAAAGCTAGAACACAGTGTGCTAACAAAGGGAGTGAACGAAGTAACAAAAAACTTTCGATGCAAACTCAACCTTAGAAATTACATAAGTGTATTAGTTTCATTCCATTCTTTCTCCGCTCTGTCACTCAAATGTAGCTGGCACATATTAAAACAAAGGCTGGTTAAAAAAATAAGTATAATGAATGTAGTAGCGTTTTGGAGCGCGGCGTGTGATTGGAAGAGCGGCAGAGGGAAGCTGCAAGCCGCGTTGCGAAGTCCTCTTTCCTGGGAGACGAGTTAATTTGTCAACATGTCATTCTAAGTCAGTCAAATGGCTGGAAAACGAGCCTTGGAGTCAACACGAGCTGTAAGAAAAGTTAAGTAGCTGAGAGGCATAGAGCGAGCGTCCTAATGAGTCTATAGCCTTTCAACCCGGCTGTCTGGCTCGGAGAAGCAATTAACGCTTGCACACACAACACCTGTCGAAAACATCGCAACAAACTAAATATTGTTTTAACATAGTGTCAGTCTTCCGCCACAATTCAACTAAGACGTCGACGTCACTCCGACGTCTTACGCGGCGCAGCAAAATGACTAGTACACCTGCTTCCTATTACGTGGATCCGGGTTCAAACCCTGGAAAATGTTACAACCATAAGCTACCGGCATAGCTCAGGCGATAGACGTGTTTATTTGAGAATGGATTCGATTCCTACTTGGGTGAATAATCTGAGGTTCCCCCCCCCCCAGGTTCTACTCAACTGTAAAGCGAATGCCAGGTAATCACACTGAAACTCTTTGGCCCAATCACGTCGAATACTATCTCGCTATCATTAATTTCACGCTGGATACCTAATAGAGATACTAATATACAGTAGTGAAACAAAATTATTTCAACACCGTATTTAGAGAAACAATTTTAATAAAATATACTATTTATTTCTTTTTTGGTTTCAAATGTGTTTAGTAAGACGTCCTGCGTAATAGTGACCTCGTGGCTTAAAACTTATCCTCCTGTAATTTATTTATTTATTTATTTATTTAATGATTTCTTATTTATGAACTAATGTATTTATGTATTCCCTTATAAATTGATTCATGTATACTCTTTTATACTTTTACTATATTACCCATTTATTATTTACCACTTATCAATTTATCTATTTATTTTACTTCTTTATTTATTTCTTTATTTATTTTTTATTTTATTCATTAATTTGTTTATTCATTAATCTATTCATTAATTAATTTATTTATTTATTCATTCAATAATTAATTTATGTATTCATTCTTTTATTCATTTATTTCCTTACCCATTCACTCACTCACTGAATTTATTTATTTATTTATTTATTTATTTATTTATTTATTTATTTATTTATTTATTTATTTATTTATTTATTTATTTATTTATTTATTTATTTGCTTAATCACTCATTCACTCAATCACTCATTCATTTATTTATGTATTTATTTATTTATCTGCTTATTTATTTATCTACTTATTTACTTATTTATTTATTTATCTACTTATTTATTTATTTATCTACTTATCTACTTATTTATTTATTTATCTACTTATTTATTTATTTATCTACTTATTCATTTATTTATCTACTTATTTATTTATTTATCTACTTATTTATTTATTTATCTACTTATTTATTTATTTATCTACTTATTTATTTATTTATCTACTTATTTATTTATCTATTTATTTATCTATTTATTTATTTATTTATTTAATAAAAATGAGTAAAGAAGTTGAATTAGCATCAGAAAAGAAAAGTATTGTGGTATCTTCACCAGTTGCGTGGTTAAGCACGAAAGAAAATTCTTCTGGAAGTGGCTTATGCTATTCCATTCCATGACATTTCATTTAATAACCATAAATGTATGCCTTAATCTTTTCAGTCACGAATTATGTTTTTTGTTTAGATTTCCAGATTTGAACTTTCCACTTGAGAAGACAAGGTGGCTAAAAGGATCTGTCAACAATTGTCCATGAAGCGGCATTGAAGTTGCTGTCCTCTGTAGAGGACGCAGTGAATGAAAGGGTTAATATGTTTCGTGCCTCTGTGGTAGCGTAATTATTATTTCTCAAAGATCGATTCAATGATGTTAAATATAGGTTAGTATTTTGTCTACATTTAATACCTATTGTACTAAATAAAAAAATATATATATTATTAAACAGTTATTCAGCAGTATGAAAGTATTACCTGAATGCAAGAACTAAGTACGGTAATTCATTTCTTTTCACTGAAGGAAAAAAAAATAATTCCTACATTGGCTAGAATGGACACTGGTTACAATACAAGTAACCTTTCTATACTTTCTGGAAAAAGATTACGTCTTCTGTCAGTTATTATTGTTACGTAAGATGAGAAACCTATAAGTTACAAAAGAACGAGTACTTAAGTAGACAGAAAAATTTTATTGATGATTGAAACCCGTTTTAAATATTAACTTGCACGTATATAAGTAGACATGGCAACAATGAAAGACTTTAACTGAATTCGAAAGAATATGCAGAGATTAAATATATATCACTTGTCTTATTAAGTTTTGGCTTCTAAAATTCACTGACGCTACGAGTTCAATTACTTTAAAGGATAATTCGAACCACTTGCCTCGGAAATCCCGGAATGTTGGTGGAATGGGTGGTTTGAGTTTTTCAAATGTTTCCTGAAAGGCATCTCTATTGTCTCCTTACATAATGCTTGGAGAGCCTGGTTCACTGGTAGTTTATAGAAATATTAACGGAAAAGAATAACGTGCAAAATATGAATATTTTTATGAAATATTAAAATGTTACTAAAATATAGTGAAATATGAAAACATGTTTCCGTTAATTGCATTATACGAGAATATAGATCTAAATCGTCAACAAGCTTGTTCCCATGCCATTAGCAGGAATGGTTTAGAATATGAAATTTCATATGATACCTGTCACTAGTAAATTTTCAATCACGATTAACATTTCAAGATAAATGAGAGTTGGACCTCAAGAAAATTACTTAAGATTCGAAATAATATGCTAAATTTTATTACAAACATTAACGCACTTAGATTTTTACAGGTGATGTCACAAGAATTTTTCATTTTGTCCGTAAATTGAGGAGCTTATTTTCAAAACGACTCTTATCCATTCCCATAACCTTATGGGAAATGGCGAAAAACGTTTTCAGTCTAAAATTTCTTACCAGATAGCCAAGAGAGATTATAAACCCAATGAGGTTGGGTACATTTAGAATCAAATGGGAGCATGAGACTCTGCTTTCACAGCTGGAATTAATATTTTCTCGCAGATTCAGCTGTGGACAAGAGACAGTTTGATTCCAATAGTCACTTTTAATGCAATATTTTAGTGGTTTAGAGGGCGTTCTCGAGCCAAATCATGACAGTGTATGTAGAGTTATAATTGAAGAATGCATGGAAACAAAAAGCACATTTTCGTTATCAGGTGGACAAGAGACATTTTGGAAGTGAATTCCTCAATTCATGAGTGAAAAGCGAGAGTGTAGGCCTATTTATCAAAATCATATGAAAACGACTACATGTACGCTAGGAACAAACGAATATAGAAATATTTGTTTTCGTTATAAACAGATTTACATTCAAAATGATCAAAATGTAATTAATATACCATTTAGGGAAGAAACAATCCTTAAAGCACATTTGAAGGGTTCAGAACCATAGTGGGCCAAGCGCCATTTATTAAAACCATAGAAAACAAGGATTAAAATGAAGTTATTACCATAAGTCAATGGAAACATAAATAGCAAGTAACATAAAATATACACATTAAGACAAAATGATATGTCAATCTTCATTAAACTATGGTATTCACTTAACTGTAATCATTTCTTTCTCCGTTTTTAATAAATGGCGCTTGGCCCACTGTGGCTCTGAACCCTTTATTTATTGATTGCACTTGATGCTATGAAAATTGATGTCGACTGATCTACTGATAATAAATTATATTACGCTCTTCCTGACTGATATGTAGAAACAACTGTGAATCATGACCAAGAAAGTGACAAAATGAAATCGACAATACTACAGTGGTAGATGGCTCCGAATGGTTGAAATTAAACGTTCTTAACATCATTGTCGTCATCGTCATAATCATATCGTCACGATCATTCATAATCCAACACAAAGTTCCGGTCTCACCAACATAGAGATTATTCACCAATAGCAGATATTCACAATTAGCGGGATTTCCCGGCTCTTCACTAGTTAATAAATGTAGCAGGGCACGTAATAGGAACACATTGCATTGTAATACCAAGGATTAGATATTAATAAACATTAAATGAAATCTAAATACTAGTCGAATATAAAATTCAATGACAGGAATCAATACTAACGACAGATGCAGTATTTCACTGTTAACATCGCAGTGCAGGGATTTCACATACCGGAAATTTAAGAAAATTCTCGTTGTCAGGAAGAAGAGGGCGGCCAGCGAAGTTGATGGTTAACGAAAGGGTAAATGTTGCTGATCATCGGTAAATATCTAAGAAAAATAAATCATAATGGAAGCATACAAATCGTCGTTGTTCCTGCAATAACTTCTATGTGACATATTGGCTTTATCGATTTTCAGATTTTTGCTCTATTAAATAACTTAAATAGTGATACAGAAAATAATAATATATCCTATACTTAATTATATCATTTTCTTTCGAAAATGTAAAAATTCACAATATCCTATGTACCACTGCCATAGAATGAATAATTTTGTTTCTTTTTCTTTTTCCTAGGTACTGGAAATTTTTATATTCTCCACATAGGAGTTATTGCAGGAACAACGACGAAATGCTAAAATATTCTCACAGTATAGAAAATAAAATATTATTTTGAATTTGGTATTGCCCTCCATGTCCTTGTGTGGTCGAAAAAAGTATGTATGTGATCCACAGATTAATTCCTCTCCCGACAGGTCGCGACCCTGTAAGACCCGGGTGGCGTGGGTCGTGTAAATGCGCCTAAAAAGGAAGAGGTTAAACTAAGAAGAAGAAGAAGAAGAAGAAGAAAAAAGAATTTGGTATTCCCAAGAAACTAGTTAGATTAATTAAAATGTGTCTCAGTGAAACATACAGCAGAGTCCGTATAGGCCAGTTTCTATCTGATGCTTTTCCAATTCACTGCGGACTAAAGCAAGGAGATGATGCACTATCACCTTTACTTTTAACTTCGCTCTAGAATATGCTATTAGGAAAGTCCAGGATAACACGGAGGATTTGGCATTGAACGGGTTACATTAGCTTCTTGTTTATGCGGATGATGTGAATATATTAGGAGAAAATCCACAAACTATAAGAGAAAATAAGGAAATTTTACTTGAAGCAAATAAAGAGATAGGTTTGGAAGTAAATCCCGAAAAGACAAAGTATATGATTATGTCTGGTGACCAGAACTTAGTACCGAATGGAAATATAAAAATCTGAAATTTATCCTTTGAAGAGGAGGAAAAATTCAAATATTTTGAAGCAACGGTAACACGTATAAATAACAATCGGAACGAAATTGAACGCAAAATAAATATGGGAAATGCCTGTTATTATTCTGGTGAGAAGCTTTTGTCATCTACTCTGCTTTCAATAAAGCTGAAAGTTAAAATTTATATAGCAGTTATATTACCGGTTGTTTTATATATGGTTGTGAAACTTTGACTCTCACTTTGAGAGAGGAACAGAGGTTAAGGGTGTTTGAGAATAGGGTGCTTAGGAAAATATTTGGGGCTAAGAGAGAGTTGAAGTTACAGGAGAATGGAGAAAATTACACAACGCAGAACTGCACGCATTGTATTCTTCACTTGACATAATTAGGAACATTAAATCTAAACGTTTGAGATGGGCAGAGCATGTAACACGTACGGGCGAGTTCATAAATGCATATAGAGTGTTAGTTGGGAGGCCAGAGTGAAGAAGACTTTTGAGGAGACCGAGATGTATATGGAAGGATAATATTAAAATGTATTTGAGAGAGGTGGGGTATGGTGGTAGAGACTGGATTAATTTTGCTTGGGATGGTGATCGATGGTGGGCTTATGTGAGGGCGGTAATGAATCTCCAGGTTCTCTAAAAGCCATAAGTAAGAAAGTAAGTAAGTAAATACTTCGATATAGCCGTCATTGCATGTAAAGGTAAGATTTTTCGACAATTAAAAGGCTATAAAACTACATGAAACTCACATTCGGTACCAATCGGAAGTAACTATCGAAAAACGGAAGTATATAAAAATAATTCTCATAAATTTGGCACATATTAGATCACTATAGTAGCCTACCTTTTATACTATTCTTAATATTCAGCTCCTTCATGCTGTTGTTAATAACATTACCTTTCATAAATTATTTTCAGAACCCAATAAAAGATAACAAAATCCTAGGAGGAATAGTTGGAGAAGCCAAGACAAATCCTATTTTATCAAACAATACGAAGTTGGCAATTCGTCGTTATCCCGCTACCCGATGGTAGAGAAAACACTAGAATTATTTAAGTACAATATTGTTCGAAGTGTCTACATTGATCTACAGACAAAGCTCACAAGGATTATTTCACTATTTCCAAATCTCTAGAGGAATATCACGAACTCTTCAGCAGCTGTCATGATTCTGAAAGGGACATCCTCCTCGGCGTTGCCTAATATGGCTAAAATCAAATTTTCCAAGCGGCCCACAGTGGTCCAGAATGCAAATTTAGCGGGACATATTAATAACTTTTCAGCTACCTAACAGATATGTATGAAATTTTACACAGTAGTTACAGGTAGCATATATTTTTTGTATGCAAGCTCTCGTTACGTTGGTATAAGGGGAACTACCCTTTATAGGGGGGCGAATTTAGACAAAATTAGAAACTTTTCTCCTATCTGGCAGATTTTTATGATATTTTACAAAACAGTTACAAGTAGCATATATGTTTTGTATACAAGCTCTGATTACGTTGGTATAAGGGGAACTACCCCTTATAGGGGGCGCAATGAGACAAAATTAATAACTTTTCTCCTATTTAACAGATTTTTATGAAATTTTACACAGCAGTTACAGGTAGCATATATGTTTTGTATACAACCTCTCGTTACGTTGGTATAAGGGGAACCATCCCTTATAGGGGGGGGCAATTAGACAAAATTAGTAACTTTTCTCCTATTTAACAGATTTTTATGAAATTTTACAAAGCAGTTACAAGTAGCATACATGTTTTGTATACAAGTTCTGATTACGTTGGTATAAGGGGAACTACCCCTTATAGGGGGCGCAATTAGACAAAATTAGTAACTTTTCTCCTATTTAACAGATTTTTATGAAATTTTACAAAGTAGTTACAGGTAGCATGTATGTTTTGTATACAAGCTCTCGTTAGGTTGGTATAAGGGGAACTACCCCTTATAGGGGGGCGCAATTAAACAAAATTAGTAACTTTTCTCCTATTTGATAGATTTGTATGAAATTTTACAAAACAGTTACAAGGAACATATATGTTTTGTATACAAGCTCTGATTACGTTGGTATAAGGAGAACTACCCCTTATAGGGGGCACAATCAGACAAAATTAGTAACTTTTCTCCTATTTAACAGATCTTTATGAAATTTTACAAAGTAGTTACAGGTAGCATGTATGTTTTGTATACAAGCTCTCATTACGTTGATCTAAGTGTAACTACCCCTTATAGGGGGGCGCAATTAGACAACATTAGTAACTTTTGTCCTATCTAACAGATTTTTATGAAATTGTATACAGTAGTTACACTTAGCACATTTGTTTTGTGTACAAACTCTGTTTACGTTGGTATGCCTAAGCAGAAGTGCCCGTTACAGGGGGATGCATTTAGACAAAGTCTTATGGGTGGGAAAATGTAACATTTTAGGTACTATTGCACCTTTTGGACACTCGGGAAGCTTATTTGGTACATAATTAACAAGCTGTCATCTTGAATTCCCTGAATTATACTGCGGAAGCAGATTCGGTTCACAGATATTGAAATAATTGCAACCGAGAAAAATTGCACTACTGCACCTCGAAAGAATAGTGCTCATAAATTATTACTTCCGCAAATCTGCGCACCTTAAGACTAGATTTAAAATAGAGGTAAATAGTGGAGGAAGTGAAAAAAAATCATTGTTGGACGAACCAAAGGGGGGTTTTTTTTTTCTCTACCTTAGCAAAGTCTGCACTCAATGGTTATATTTATATTTTGTCCCATATCCATTCATGCTAATTTTACATACTATAATAACGTTAAATGTAACAAAAACAAACTGTGTTACATACCTAAAGAACTACTTGACATGTTGGTACCAAATATGAATGGAATCGACCACTTACAACAGAGTTACAGCACAAGGAAAACGGCAGACTCGCGGCGCTTGCTGAGTAAGAATGCTGGGTGGCGAAATGTGGCATGTTTCCGGCTTCTTATCTCGCTATGCAGCCACCTCCGCTGATTAAGATTATCAATTCAGTGTTACTCAGTTATATAGGAAAAATAATTTAAGGGTTTAATTTCATTTTTTTACATGTGAATTTTCTGCGTTTGTCCTAAATATGGATTTTAGACCACTGTGCGCGGCCCTACAAAAATAAGTCCAAGCAGGTAAGACAGGTGATCTTGGTGGCCAAGCAATTGGTCCAATACGACCAATCCATAGAATGGGTAAAAAGATATTTAGAATATGATGAAAATTGGTGCTCCAATTCACTGAACAACCATAGTGTTGTTATCACATGCGACTCCTTACCGCCAGCAAGAGAGGAACATTCTCAGACAAGGGAGGAAGCGTTTTCTGGAGAAAGTGGAGATAAATATCATCATTCAGACGCGGTGGTAGGAAGATAAAAATAACCGCTGATAAAGATCCAAGCTTACCAACTGATTGATGATTACCACAGTGCCATGGGCAAATATTAGTTGCTTAGGCCCACTTTCTAACAGTATATTTGGTTGCAGTTAACTTACATCAATTTTATATTCTGAAAATGGCCTCGAAACCGTGCAACATAGATTTAACCACGAAAAAGAAATAACTAATGAAATGTAAAGGAAGTTCCTTTCTAAAATGCAATTACGAATAAAATATATCTACGTTCAAGATCAGATGTTCTTGAAGTCAAACAAACAATTAAAATGCCAAATAATACTTTAAGTAATATATTAAGCATCATCCCTGGAAACATCTAACTCTTCTTACGAGTACAAAGGAACTCTTTACTCATTTTATTTGGCCAGTAAGATAAACAGGCACAATCAAATATATATCAAATATATATTTACATTTTAAAAAATAAGAAGGTATTAAATAAGACTAAAACATTAAAATAAACAATTTATCTGGAATAACCCGTCTACTGAATAGAATTGGTTCTGCGGACCTCTGGAAAAAATAACTAAGGAAGACACTAGTGAAGTGCTTTGTGTAGAGTGTGGCATTGCATGGGGGTCAAAAACATGGACATTACGAAGAAGTGAAGAAAAGCGACTAAGAGCATTTTAAATGTGGATATGGAGAAGACTGAAGCGTGTGAAATGGATAGACTTAGAAATGAAACTGTGTTGGAAAGAATGAGTGAAGAAAGAATGATGCTGCTAACTGATCAGGAAGAGAAAAAGGAATTGGTTGGGTCACTGGCTGAGGAGAAATTGCTTACTGAAGGATGCAATGGAAGGGATAGTGAACGGAAGAAAAGTTCGTGGCAGAAGAAGTCATCAGATGATAAACGACATTAGGATATACGGATCATATGTGGAGACTAACAGAAAGGCAGAAAATAGGGAAGATTGGCGAATGCTTGGTTTGCAGTGAAAGTGGACAGAAAATAATGAATGAATGAATGAATGAATGAATGAATGAATGAATGAATGAATGAATGAATGATAATAAGAAATCTTTGTATATTATTTTAGAATACTTTATCGGTAATAACACAATCTCTGAAGGAATGCACTTATTTAGTTTGATGGAAATTGTTTATATTAAAATTCTCATTGTTTTAGACAACCTACAGAATGGGATCACAATATTACTAGTATTTCTTGTGAAATTTTTGTTACAATTATTAAAGTATTTTCATGTCAATGTTTCTGAAATAGCCTATAAATCTGTAAGTAGTTTAATGTTAATCTTATGTTTTATTTAACGACGCTCGCAACTGCAGAGGTTATATCAGCGTCGCCGGATGTGCAGGAATTTTGTCCCGCAGGAGTTCGCAGGAGTTCTTTTACATGCCAGTAAATCTACTGACATGAGCCTGTCGCATTTAAGCACACTTAAATGCCATCGACCTGGCCCGGGATCGAACCCGCAACCTTGGGCATAGAAGGCCAGCGCTATACCAACTCGCCAACCAGGTCGACTGTAAGTAGTTTACAAACATAAAGATTTATAACAATATTTACTTTTAAAACCTTAAAAATGGGTCTACAATTTACAGTATACTAATTTTTATTATTATTGTTAATACATTTTTGCTGTTTTCGATTAATATTAATAGTGGTGGTTGCACAAACCTGCAACCAGGCTAAATTTTTCACCCAGACAAGCATTAAAGCAGGCACACGCCACTGGTGAAAGGTTAAGAACCTGTCGTCAAAATTAGACCAGAGTAGTAAGTTACAGTGTTTGGTCACAGAACATAACCTCATTCTTACTAATACAATTCTCAATTTTCTTCAAAGAAAAGTCACTAATAACAAAGGACACAGACCGTTTGTGAATTTAATTTCGTGTAGCAACCCACTTCCGGTGTATAACACCGAGTTCAGAAAGCTTTTAACACGCTAGATGGCTCAGTCGTCACCGTATAGAAGTTGACGAATACATATGAATTAACTCGCTTTTGCACAAAGAGAATCCGACGATAAATTTAGTCTTCCTCGTCTTTAAAAGAGGCACCCCTCTTCAATCTCCCTCCCTTCTCATCTCATATTCCCGCTTACAATCCCCGTCCCCTTTCAATACAGTCACGTACACACGCATAAACCGTTTTCTTTAAAATATTTTCCCTTCATTGTTATCGATCTCTACCGCATGGGATTGCCTCTGAATGGTCAAAGAGACTATCACGTGATACTTCTACGTGACATTTGACAAAGTGATGGAACAAACTCCGGACTTCCCCCGCCATTATGCTACCCAAGCGATGTGGTTAACAGTGGCGCCACATTACAAACACTGTGAGCCCTTGCGAATGTGAGATTACATGAGACAAATTTCCGGGCTGTCACCTTTAACTAATATCTTCATACACAACACAAACATCCTTCTGCTTCCAAGGAGAAATATTCGTCTCTATTCCGTGTTTAATGGAATGTTGTTGTTTTTTCCTTACTTCCTCTTTAAACGAAATATGACGCACTGTTAGTCGGGCTGTTAGAACGCTGAAAACACAAGGTTAAATCCCGATAGAACGAAGTGACTCTTGTACAAAGGCAGATGGGGTAATTCCGTTTCATCTGTTACACTTTCACCATTTCCCCAGAACTCACAATCATCTTTGTGGTGACACTCTTGTGGATAAAGGCAGATGAGGTAATTTCGTTTCAGCTGTTACACTTTCACCATTTCCCCATAACTCACAATCACCTTAGTGGTGACGTTCTTGTGGATAAAGGCATATGAGGTAATTCAGTTACACTTCCAAAATTTCCACGTAGCTCACAATGACGTTAGTAGTGACGTTCTTGTGGATAAAGGCAGATGGGGTAATTCCGTTTCATCTGTTACACTTTCACAATTTTCCTATAGCACACAACCATCTTTGTGGTGACACTCTTGTGGATAAAAGCAGATGAGGTAATTTCGTTGCATGTGTTACACTTTCACCATTTCCCCATAACTCACAATCATCTTTGTGGTGACAATCTTATGGATTTAGGCAGATGGGGTCATTTCGTTTCATCTGTTACACTTCAAAAATTTCCACGTAACTCACAATCACCTTAGTGGTGACGTTCTTGTGGATAAAGGCAGATGGGGGTAATTCCGTTTCATCTGTTACACTTCCACCATTTCCCCATAACTCACAATCATCTTTGTGGTGACACACTTGTGAATAAATACAGATGAGTTAATTTCGTTTCATGTGTTACACTTCCACAATTTCCACATAACTCACAATCGCCTTAGGGGCGACGTTGTTGTGGATAAAAGCAGATAGGGTTAATTCCATTTCCTCTTACCCACCATTTCACCATAACTCACACATTTGTGGTAACGCACTTATGAATAACGACTTTTGGGATAATTACATTTCGGTTACATTTCCCCATAACTCACGAACAGATTTGAGGTGACACAGTTGCCAATAATGGCAGATGGGGTAATACCGTTTCCTCTGTTGTATTTCCACCATTCTCCTATAACTAAAAATCACCTTTGTGGTGAAACACTTATGGATAAAGGTAGAGGGAATAATCCCGGTTATAATCTTAATATACTCTCACCATTTTCCCATAACTTACATGCATATTTGTTTTCTCTATTATAATTCCAACCTTACGTGATCGTGATTTGAAAGCAGTAACAATTATCACACCAGATATGCTACAGAAAACCTGTACTGAAATTTAGTATCGTTTGGATATTGTCCGTGCAACCAAGGGTGCTCGTGTAGAACCTTACTACTGTATGTTTTTGTGAAATTGTTTGAATTCTACTTCCTAATAAAGGTGACAAATGCCCACACATTTTCCTTTTTCTTTTAAGGAAGGTCTATAGAAAAAAATATAACATTTTTAAATAAAAGAATGGATTTTTCATTTTTTCTGGAAATGGTTCATATTACCCCACTCTATATATTTGCAAAGTGACGTTATAATTAAAGGTCCGCGCTCTTGAAGTGTCAACTTTAAAATCATTTTTCTCCGCTATAATATTTTGTGCACATCTCTTCATCCAAATCAATAAGGCCTCTACATGTTTGTAGCTAAGAAGCTGATTTTTTTCAATATATTCACTATACTACGCTTAACAATTTTGGGCATGATTTTTTTTTCAATCTCTCCAAATTTTTAAAGAAAAATATATATTTGTAACACAAACAAAATTATTTTAAAAAAATATTGGGGTTATTTAATAAATTAGTTTTTGTCGTAATATGGGATTGTTTAAAAAAAAATGCAATGCAGTTCCCTTCCTAGCATAGCAGTAATGCTATATAAAATATTCAGAGTGATTGAATGAAATTTATATGAAGGTAGAATTTTGAAAAATTTTCCCTTAAAAAAATTAATAATTTAAGAAATATGTTTATAATGAAAGTCAAATTTCGGTAACTCTATCAAGTTGCTAAGATACATAAGTGAACCAAAACTGAAAGCTGTATCATAAAAAATGTAGAACATTTAATTCTCTCTTTGATTCTCCATAAATCAGGGAAGTTGAAGAGCACCACCTAATATTTTTGTAAATCAGTTAATAACAAATCATTTACATAAATTAGGAAGAAAATGAGCCCAAGAACAGTGCCCTAAGGGACACCTATTCTCATGTTTTGAATAAAAGTAAATTTATCGACAGTGATTTTAGTTACATAGTTTCTGTTACTCATATAACATTTAAATAAATTTAAAATATGACCAACGTTTCGAATTCCCTTTCCCTGCCTTCCATGATGACGGAGCAGACACCTAGTTCCGAAACGTTGGAAATATCTGCATACATGACGCGGTGCAAAATCCCAAAAATTGCACACCACTTAGGCTAATGTTACTCCACACATATATGTAGGTAGAATTTTGAAAATTTTTCCCTTAAAAAAATTAATAATTTAAGAAACATGTATATGATGAAAGTCAAATTTCGGTAACTCTATCAAGTTGCTAAGATACTTAAGTGAACCAAAACTGAAAGCTGTATCATAAAAAATGTAGAACATTAATTCTCTCTTTGATTCTCCATAAATCAGGGACGTTGAAGAGCACCACCTAATATTTTTGTAACTCAGTTAATAACAAATCAATTACATAAATTGGGAAGAAAATGAGTCCAAGAACAGTGCCCTAAGGGACACCTATTCTCATGTTTTGAATAAAAGTAAATTTATCGATAATGATTGTAGTTACATAGTTTCTGTTACTCAGACAACATTTAAATAAATTTAAAATATGACCAACGTTTCGAATTCCCTTTCCATAATGATGGAGCCGACACCTAGTTCCGAAACGTTGGAAATATCTGCATACATGACGCGGTGCAAAATCCCAAAAATTGCACACCACTTAGTCTAATGTTACTCCACACATATTTCATTCTTCACAAACGGCACCTGAAAATTATGTAGCTCTAACGAGAGAAATTTACTTTGAGTGGAATCAGCACCATTAATAAAATCAATCTGATGCTGTTGATAGCGACGCGGGCGGCATCTTCACGAAGTCCGCCAGTATATGAAGCGATCCACTTAACGCGGCAGAGCGCTGAATTGCATTCATACCAGAAGAATTCCCTCTCAGTCCAATGAAACTCGCCCGCCCGCATGCGCAATAAAATGGAGTTCCGACACCCAAACACACTCGGCCTGTTGCCATGACAATATCAAGTTGATCTCTTTCACCAATCCATTCCCTCTGCTACTCCCTCTTCTGTTTAGACGGAGACAGAAGCGTACAGGGAAAAAAAGACATAAATTACAACAGTGGTGAACAAACTGCAGCGGCAGTGAAATACAGATGCACAATTCCCTCAAACTGTAACACCATCTTTTAATTTTGTGATATTAAATCCGCGGTAACTAAATTCTGTAATGAACAGGGGAACGCACATCTCTCTTTGGTTACTGATTTCTAGGTCCTTTGTATTCGATGTATTTATTTTATTGGGTTATTTTACGACGCTGTATCAACATCTAGGTTATTTACTTATTTACAAATGGCTTTTAAGGAACCCGAAGGTTCATTGCCGCCCTCACATAAGCCCGCCATCGGTCCCTATCCTGTGCAAGATTAATCCAGTCTCTATCATCATATCCCACCTCCCTCAAATCCATTTTAATATCCTCCCATCTATGTCTCGGCCTCCCTAAAGGTCTTTTTCCCTCCGGCCTCCCAACTAACACTCTATATGCATTTCTGGATTCGCCCATACGTGCTACATGCCCTGCCCATCTCAAACGTCTGGATTTAATGTTCCTAATTATGTCAGGTGAAGAATACAATGCGTGCAGTTCTGCATTGTGTAACTTTCTCCATTCTCCTGTAACTTCATCCCTCTTAGCCCCAAATATTTTCCTAAGCACCTTATTCTCAAACTTAACTTATGTTCCTCTCTCAGAGTGAGAGTCCAAGTTTCACAACCATACAGAACAACCGGTAATATAACTGTTTTATAAATTCTAACTTTCAGATTTTTGAACAGCAGACTGGATGATAAGAGCTTCTCAACCGAATAATAACACGCATTTCCCATATTTATTCTGCGTTTAATTTCCTCCCGAGTGTCATTTATATTTGTTACTGTTGCTCCAAGATATTTGAATTTTTCCACCTCTTCGAAGGATAAATCTCCAATTTTTATATTTCCATTTCGTGCAATATTCTGGTCACGAGACATAATCATATACTTTGTCTTTTCGGGATTTACTTCCAAACCGATCACTTTACTTGCTTCAAGTAGAATTTCCGTGTTTCCCCTAATCGTTTGTGTATTTTCTCCTAACATATTCACATCATCCGCATAGACAAGAAGCTGATGTAACCCGTTCAATTCCAAACCCTGCCTGTTATCCTGAACTTTCCTAATGGCATATTCTAAAGCGAAGTTAAAAAGTAAAGGTGATAGTGCATCTCCCTGCTTTAGCCCGCAGTGAATTGGAAAAGCACGATTATTCTCATAATCGAATAAAATAAACGACTGTTCCAATAATAATATTACGGACCGTAGTTTGTCCCAGAGGCTACAAGATTAAGTATTACTGGAGTTTTTAAGTGGACGACGCAAATGCATTTAGCAAGCAAAGTACGTGATTGACGGCTCACGCGGCTCTTGTTTCGTAAAGTCGGAAAAACAAAACATGGGCCGCTTTAACAATTTAACTAATATTCACAATTTATATTATTTACACTACTGTATGTACACTAGAATCCGCTACGTTTGCTATTTACACTATAATCAATAATGTAGACTTACATTGATCAAACATTATTTAGACTAATAAGCTTATGTACAGTATTGCAATGCAAGGTATTTTATTTCATAACACTATGGCCCAGTTAGTCCCGCGCCGTGGCGTCGCGGTCTAAGGCATCCCGTCTAGGACTCGCGTTACGGAATGCGCGCTGGTTCGAGTCCTCGTGGGGGAAGAAATTTTCTCATGAAATTTCGGCCGGTGTATGGAACCGGTGCCCACCCAGCATCGTGATGCACTTGGGGAGCTACGATAGGTAGCGAAATCCGGTTGCGAATACCAGCTATAACGGCTGGGAGGATCATCGTGCTAACCACACGATACCTCCATTCTGGTTGGATGACCGTCCACCTCTGCTTCGGCATGTGGGCGTGAGGTCAGCAGCCGGCTGGTCGGTCTAGGCCCTTCACGGGCTGTAGCGCCACGGATTATTATTATGGCCCAGTTATTTTGTAAACTGTGCACAATAGTGTAAAAAATGTTAAAATTATTGAGCATCGTTTCAAAACATATTAAGTCCAACAGTGGACGAAATTAAATTTGTTACTTTCTATTTATGTATCTTTCATGCTGTGAAGTCTGATGGTTTCAAGTCGTCATATTTGTAAACTGTGAAACAAGTACTTCAAAATGGTTTTGTGTAGAGTTTTGAAAACTTGTCCGGTTTACGAGTAATTCAGTTTTTCGTCAGTCGTGTAAAAAAATTGTAAGTCGGACATAATACGATTTGAAACGTTGATAAATGTAAGCCTTCATTTTTTATGATAGTGTAATAGACAAAATAGCGCATTTTAGTGTACAGTAGTGGCAAAAAAACCGGACCGACACTTGTAGCTGATTTTAGAGCCTTGTTCACTCCAGAGCACGATAGACTGGTAACTAAGACTTTCGTGGTTCGAATCCTGCTTGGGAAGGACTTTTTTTTTTGTTCCTTATTCAAATGTATTCCCCATACTTTCCGATTGCAGCGATATTTCACTACTTAATTAACTTATTAATCCGAGAACATGAATTTTACAGCAATCGAAAATTATCGGGAATAAATTTGAATAAGAAACAAAAAAAAAAGTTTCCTTCCCAGGCAGGATTCGAACCACGAAAGTCTTAGTTATCAGTCTATCGTGCTCTGAGTGAACAAGGCCCTGAAATCAGCTACAAGGTCCGGTTTTTATGCCACTACTGTTCATAGTGTAGAGGGCCATCAGACATTGACTACTTTCAAAAGCCGATTGTTAGGAAGACAGTTTTTCGTCCGTAGAATATAATCTTTCTTCAAATATTACTTTTGTAGAATATTTATTTTTAATGTATCAATTTTCCTTCAGTATGTGAATCATTCCTTCTATCCAAATTGTCTTATTTAATAATAAATTGTAATTATTTAACTCTCAGAATTACAAATAACTAAACACATGTGCATTGTGCTCCTACTATTATAATCATTATTATTATTATTATTATTATTATTATTATTATTATTATTAGTATTATTAATTTGTTTTCTATATTAATATTATTTATATTTGATATGTATTTTTATACTGGTTGAGTGGAAGAGAAGGGCTTATGGCCTTAACTCTGCGAGTACCAGTAAAAATAAATTAAATAAATATATAAATCAATAAATAAATGATTCAAATGGTAGGAAAGGTCATTGTAGTGTCAATATTTATCACTAGAATGTAATTTCAACAGTCTTCGAGATCTAGTTTTGAATCATGAATAGAACGTCAAGTTTTCCCTGATAGTAGGTCTATCTGTGCCACGCGCCAAATATGACGCCACGCCAATATAGTCTATGAATAACTAACCTTATCTCTGGGACAGAATTATCATCTAATACGATAATTATCTTTTTATACGATGTTTTACTCTTTTACGATGAATGTACGACGATTTGTCCCAAGCAAATGGTACCAGTAACTTTCGTGCCAATTTTTTTGTCCCAGAGATGCTTAGTCTCTTCTTTCTGTGTCCCAATTTTTAGTCCCATACTCCTGTAAGTCACAAACTGAAGTTAAGATAATTTGTATATTTTATGAAATTCTGATAAAAACAAATAAATTACAAATGATTTAAGTGAACTAGCTTTATTAAATTTGGCACATTTTTCGGGGCGCAAATCTGAAAGTCTCATCAATCATCACATATCCAATACGAACAGCGGCTTAATCTTCGCATCTGGCCCTTTGTTGAAAACATGCCTAATTTGCTTCTACTGTCAAAACGTAGAAGCCATTCGCGACCATTTGTGTCAAATTTAAACCTATCGAGAATATCTTGTAAATCCTGTAGCGAACACTTTGTACATTGCGACGCAAAGCTCTCTTACAAATTTTGGTCACTCGACCGCAATTACGAGGGCCATAAAAAAATAAGTTCGCCAGGGGCCGTTAACAGGAAGAAAACACAATTTCATTGGTAAAATTTATTGGAAAAGACACAGCAATAATTGAGCTATTTTTCAAAATATTCTCCACCGGAATTGAGACATTTGTCATATCATGAGATCGACAGAGAGATGCAGACGACTGTCAAATGCTGGTTCCGATCCCAGGCGGCTGACTTCTACGTCACAAGGTACAGAAATTGATCCCATGTTATGATAAATTTCTCAATTCCAGTAGGGGACATGTTGACGAATAGCGCAACAATTGCTTTATCTGTCTGAATAAATCTTTCCTTGCAATTGTGATTTTTTTCTGTAAACGGGCCCAGAGAAAATCACTTTTTGGACGGCCTCGTAATTGCGGTCGAGTGACCAAAATTTGTATAAGCACTTACTTTGACATTATTAACATGGTGGAAGAAAAAAATTAACATTTTTATCTGACCCCAACAGAATGTTTGCTTGTCAGCTCAGAAAATTGGTACGAAGTTGAGGAAAACACTGTTATTTTCAGCACATTCCTAGTTACATTTTATGTCCTGTATCTTATCCTATCTCTCTTTGTAATAATGGAAACAAAGTCAAAACGGATTACATTATTTAAAAAAATGCTACTTGTTTTAAGTGGGAAGGAATTAATTGCCAGGGCTATCATTTTGTGAGGACAGTTATATTCTCAAACCTTTAGCAAAAAATATTTCAGTTCTTTTACCTGACCCCATTTTTACTTAAAACAATTTTAAAATGTCCACTTTTCAGTTTTTTTTTTCTCTCAATTTGAACCCTAATATCTCTGGATGAACATTGATAAGTACAGGATTGAGGGCTAAATTAATGTACAGATTCAGAAACAAAATTTGCCCCACTGAATTTTCCAAGTTCCAGTTATAACATACTGCGCATGCTCCGTATTTAGCACTGGAACTTGGAATATTGAGGTGGCCCAAATTTTGTTCCTGAGTCTGTACAGTTTGACCACCCCTTATAGTTTTGTGGGAAAGTCGTTCAACCCCTCTTACCACGAGTATAATATTTATATTCTTCGGCGATAATGCGTACCATGGAAGCATGTGGGAGACACGCAGACAGCAACAAGAGTCCATACTTGAAAAGAGATGGATGGACGCCACTGCTTTCTGGAAGCGATGGGTAGCTGACAAATCACTAACCTGTAACAGCCACGATCCTGTAACTTTTCGGTCTGAAGGGATTTGCTCTACCGAACAAACAACTAAAATGTTCGTGAGCAATCATAGTGAACTGGAAAAGAAATTCTAATACACATTTTCAATTATCTAAACAATTTACCTTCTCACCGATGTACACTCCAAGCGCCTTTCTTCAGAATCGACAAAGGGTGTAGAGTACTTAATTTAGTGTTGATATAGGATATTTCCCTTTACGATTTCTGAATTGAAGTTCTTCATAATATTTTCTATCATTATTTAGCTTAACCCCAGATCACATATGTAACAGATCACTCATCGCTATGTTAAATTCGTTTGCACTTTGAAGAGAACAACCGCCAGGATCGCCACCCGTCCTCCGTAAACGAACACGAGATGGCAGTACAGTCGCTAATGTAATTTAAATGGGAATTAAACTTTCAGCAGTTCAAAATATTCACTCAGGAGTTCCACAAGGTTCCATAATTGCACCACATCTCTATTCTGTCTATGTTCACGACATGCCACGCTCTGCTAATTGTAAATTGGGATTATATGCAGACGATACTGTGTATTACACAAGTGACTTCAACATAAACAATGCCCACATCAAGTTACAAACACAACTCAATACTTTAGAAACAGGGCTTAGAAATTGGAGAGTAAAAGTAAATATTGAAAAAACACAAGCTATCATATTCACCCATAGGAAACCTAAAAAACCAGATTGCCTTCGCCACTTCCAGAAAACATTGACTACAAGTATGAAGTTAAATATCTAGGAGTGATTCTCCACAAACGTCTGCGCTACAGTGAACATGTAGAATATGCAAGAAACAAAGCTCTGGCCAGATTTATTCACTTATAACCACTGATTACATTTCCGTATCTTAAATTTTCCCTCAAGGTAAGGCTTTATACATCGGTCATAAGACCAGTGATGTCATATGGTTGTGAAGTTTGGAATTCCGCTCATCTAAGAATCATCAGAAGACTACATGCAATCCAACGATCAGTCTGCTTAAAAGTCACTGGTGCTGACTATACCACATCAAATACACAGTTCCAAGATATGTTAGAGATTGAATAATTTTATGATTTCATCAAAAGAATTTCAAATAACTTTTCTCGAAAGTTGCTGTATCATCCTAACTCTCTCATTCGAGCTCTGGCTACCTCAAGCGAAATTTGATTAATTAAATGCCTTCAAGAAAAGGATAACTAAGTTGGAACCAAAAATCATTTTAATATCTCCTTATATTACTTTAAAGTAAAAGCCTTATTTATATATAAGGCTGAAGCTTATGTAAAAATAAACTTCAACACAATAAAAAAAATAAATAAATAAATAAAATGGGAATCATGACGTGACTCCTTATGTAACAACTAAATGGCAGCGTAGTAAATCTGACAAAAGTTGTTAACGTCAAAGCCTGTAAGTCCGAACTATCTGGGGTGTATATGATCTAGGGCTTAACCACTAAATTTCAACTTCATTGGAGTTTTTAATAATCATCCCGTCTTCAATTGTAAAGTCTTTTACTGTATGATCAATTGTTAAATACGTATTTTGTTTTGGTTCTGTTGATATTTGATACAGTATGCGCCAAAACAAACAGTGCTGAAATTATCGCTCATCTGGTGTCCACGTTTCCCTAGCACGAAGTATTTATTTATTGCATACAATAATTTCACATACTGTGAATTCAGTGTTATGGTGATTTCTGGAATAATAAAATTATGGTTCTCACAACAGAGAAGAAGGTGCTTATCGTCGATCATTATTTCCGGTCATACCGATTACTGAAATTAGAAACACTCTGAAAATCAAGATAAGTCATTATAACATGCAATGCGACATAAAACTGATCCCCTAAGACGGAACTTCTCGACGACAGCTAGCATTATTGTGTTATTTGGTGTAGCATTGTTAAATCGCTCCTGGTACTGTTCTTTAACGTGGTGCAAGCTCGGCCAATCCTCACCCCTCACTCCGTATGATCGGAAATAATGCTCGACAATAAACACCTTCTAGTCTGTTCTGAGAACCATAACTGCAGAAATCAATACAATACTTGATTCACAAGAATATCACAGTCTAGTATATACAATCACGAAGCTTGAGTTGTAAGGCTACTAGGAACAATAGACTGTGCCGGTACTAATTCGCATTGTCTGTGATGAGGCGATAGTAGCGATCCTAGTGGTTAGCAACTATCTATGGATGAATATTCCCTATGTATTGAGCTTCGTGACTGTATATGCTAGACTGTGATAATATGTTAAACTAAAGTTTTCTTTTCTCAATCGTACTATCAGGGACTGGCACGCTTTACCTGCAGACTTACTAAAGGCTTTACCAACAACCAAAAACGTATTTAAAAATAGGCTTAAGGACCTTACTAATAGACTGTAATTATACACAGTATGTAAAGGATGTAAATGATATTTTGTTATTGAAGTGTTGTATCAGTGAAGAATTATGTTGTGTCAGTGAAGTGTGTTGTCTCAGTGAAGTGTGTTGTGTCAGTGAAACATGTTCCTGTCAGGGAAGCTTTATAGTTTATAGTGGCAGTGCAAAGTATTTGAACAGTGAAATGCTTTTGAAGTGTTAGTGAAATCAGGATAGAATCAGTGAAATATGTCGTAGTTCCAGTGCAGTGAGTAAGTTGACAGCGAAATGAGTGTAATATTGAAAGTACTTGTGCAGATATGAACATATCATACTCGTGGGTTTTAGTTCGAACTTAGATTTAAGATACAAATTAGATTTATTCTAAATGTTATTTTAAGTGATCGTGCTTCATTTAATTTAGGATATTCCCTATTATTATTATTATTATTATTATTATTATTATTATTATTATTATTAATTATTGTTAGTATTAGTTATTTGTATTAATTATTGGTATTATTATTAACTGTATTTTTAATTAATAAGTTTATTATTGTCATTATTGAGTGTAATTAGTTACCACTGCCACCGGGTATATACCCATTGCAGTGTGAATAAATACATACATACAATATATATAATAAATAAATGTTTCGTTGCTAGGGAAACGTGGACAGCAGACGAGCGATTTTTAGTACTGTTTGTTTATGCGCATACTGTATGATGATGACGACGACGACGACGAGGACGATGATGATGATGATGATGATGATGATGATTAGGGCTAGGATTTTGATGAAATTGCATCTTTTTTCTAGTAAGCCAGATACATTACTGCTTTAGTATTTATGTATTATGTGATAAACTGAGTGTTTTAAGATATATTTGTTAGGGCATTTTTTTTGCACTTTTTGCCTCTTACAACTCACATAAGATCATCTTTTGTTTTATTCGGACATTTTTCAGGCATTTTCATTTAATTTTGGTCATAAATCCCATTACTAATATGAAATAGGCCTAATGTTTATTTCCTTTGATATTTTGTCTACATATTTTGTCCATTAATACCTAATATTTTTTTACTTGGTTATTTAACGACGCTGTATCAAATACGAGGTTATTTAGCATCGATAAAATTGGTGACAGTGATATATTTGGCGAGATGAGGCCGAGGATTCGCCATAGATTACCTGACATTTGTCTTACAGTTAGGAAAAACCTCGGAAAAAAACCCAACCAGATAACAGCCCAAGCGGGAATCGAACCCGCGTCCGAGCGCAACTCCGGATTGGCAGGCAAGCGCCTTAACCGACCACGCTACGCCGGTGGCTAATACCCATTATTTTGTACAATATTTTAATCGTTTTTCTATACAAATATTGCCATTTTAACGTAGTACACTCCAACCACTCCTTCAATAAAGACTCCTTTATACCTGCTAATTCCGGATAAGAGCGGCCTTGTGGTGGACTGCACGGAAACTACATCAGGTAAAATAATTAATTAAAGTGTACACTTAGATAAAATTTTGTAAAATTAAATAAACTTAAATGTTGGTACTAGAATTTAATTTATTTACTAGTCTAAATATTAACTAGTACAAAACCTCTTTTCCTACTAAGCCAATTATGTACAAACAATTTTTAGGGCATTTTTAAAAGGCATTTTTGAAAGATTTTTAGGTCATAAATGCATTGTTTTTAAGACATTTTTTCATGATTTATAGGTCATCAAAATCCTAGTCCTAATGATGATGATGATGATGATGATGAAGATGAAGATGAAATCTGACAACTCTACATAAATTGCTTTCATTTCCAATGGACTTATGGCAGTGACATTCCCGAGTTCATAGAAAGGATACAATTATAAATACGAGTAGGTATTACAATTAGAAAGATATGACAGTAAAATCTACAATTTTTAGATTAATTTAACGAACAATTAAGATAGTACGGTCATGTAAAAAGAATAAAAAAAGATGGATACCAAGAAGTATGTTAGAATGGATGCCACGGAGAAAACGTAAGAGAGAACGTCCTATAACATCAAGGAATGATAATGTACAACGATAGATGAAGAAGTTAAAACTAGAAGAAATGCAGCGCACCGCTGCAACAAAGGAGGAGAAGAACAATCGGAAGATGTTTTACACATTAAAAAACGGATTGACTGACTGATTTTATTATCATTACAGTCTGATCCGTTTGGGTATGGATAATATTAATTTATTATTATTATAAGCTATTATAATAGTAGGAAAAATTTCTTGCTGGTTATATTATGATTAAAAGATGGGAGTTTCCATATATGACAATCAACAATGCATAATCTGAAAGGACAAATGAAAATCGTAGATGATTAAAATGGCTACTATTACAAATCAACAGCGGGCACAATGTGTTCTTTGGTATGCTAAATTTGAGAGTATTAAGAGGTTAGGTACAGCTTACAGCAGTAAAATTTTTGGAAATATTCAACATTTTTTTCCTCCATTACTGTTTCTTGCATAATAATGAAAATTGGTATGTGTAAAACAATATCTTTCTGCTATATGAAAAAAATTTTTTTACGATTTAACAAAAATTATTTATATATATATATATTTTTTTTTCAAATTTCATAATGGCTGCAGTTTACTTTGCAGTGACGAAGTGTTTCCCTCATAACTCATAAACTTGTTAACTTTCATGTTCTCTCTCTTTTACTTTATTGCTGAAACTCATGTTTACAATATCATGCTCTTTCAACTACATTCCTTAATAAATAATATTTTTTTTTTATTTTGTGTTAGAGAAAGTACTGATATTTGACCATTTTTAAATGAATTTATTTTTTATCAGACAATCTATCAAAGATAGAGAAGTGATCTTTCATCATATTGTATATATGACATGCATAAATATACACAAAATATTTCATCACAGAATGTTGGATAGTTTTTAAGTTATGTGAACTGCACAGTGAATTGAATTTTGAAAACAAAAATGTAAATAATTTTTTTTAATCTTAAAAATATATTTTTTTTTTCATATAGCAGAAGGACAGTATTTTACACATACTAATTTTCATTATTGTACAAGATACAGTAATGGAGGAAAAAAATGTTGAATATTCCAAAATTTTACTGCTGTAAGCTGTACCTAACCCCTTAAAAAAGTTCAAAGGGAATTTCGACACGAGTATGGTGTGCGTAATGTACCTACGATTCCATAATATTGTGTTATAGAACATTTGTAGAAACAGGTTCTGTGTTAAAAAAAAACACGCAAGAGGTCGCAGGCGAAACTCAATACGAGAAGCATCTATCTCTTGGTTTGGCCCCCAAACTCCCCAGACCTAACCCCTCCTGACTTTTTCGTGTGGAGTTTTGTTAAAAGACATTGTCTATTCACAGAAACCCAGGAACATTGATGATCTGAAAGTAAAAAGCTTTTCAACAAATCACCCCTCTTGTGTTACAACGAACATGGGCTGAATTGCTTCACCGTTATGAGTTGTGCAGGGTGAGCAATGGGAGGTCATGTTGAGCTCTGAGGAATCTTCCATCGTTCAGTGCTGTATGCACAAACTTTCAACAAATAAAGTTCAGTAGTAAATGCTTTACGGTGTTTTTATTTTATCCATAACCAAACGGATCACCCTGTATTATTATTATTATTATTATTATTATTATTATTATTATTATTATTATTATTATTATTATTATTATTAGTATATTACTTTATTATTGCCCGGCCAAGAGATCAACTGAGAGACCGTAACAAACCACCCTGTCTAATACGTGTTTTAAATTATTATTATTATTATTATTATTATTATTATTATTATTATTATTATTATATTACTTTATCATTGCCCGGCCAAGAGATCGACTGAGAGACCGTAACAAACCACCTTGTCTAATACGTGTTTTAGATTATTATTATTATTATTATTATTATTATTATTATTATTATTATTATTATTATTATTATTATATTACTTTATCATTGCCCGGCCAAGAGATCGACTGAGAGACCGTAACAAACCACCTTGTCTAATACGTGTTTTAGATTATTATTATTATTATTATTATTATTATTATTATATTACTTTATCATTGCCCGGCCAAGAGATCGACTGAGAGACCGTAACAAACCACCTTGTCTAATACGTGTTTTAGATTATTATTATTATTATTATTATTATTATTATTATTATTGCCCGGCCAAGAGATCGACTGAGAGACCGTAACAAACCACCTTGTCTAATACGTGTTTTAGATTATTATTATTATTATTATTATTATTATTATTATTATTATTATTATTATTATATTACTTTATTATTGCCCAGCCAAGAGATCGACTGAGAGACCGTAACAAACCACCCTGTCTAATACGTGTTCTGGATTATTATTATTATTATTATTATTATTATTATTATTATTATTATTATTATTATTATTATTATTATTATTATTATATTACTTTATTATTGCCCGGCCAAGAGATCGATGAGAGACCGTAACAAACCACCCTGTTTAATACGTGTTCTAGATTATTATTATTATTATTATTATTATTATTATTATTATTATTATTATTATATTACTTTATTATTGCCCGGCCAAGAGATCGACTGAGAGACCGTAACAAACCACCTTGTCTAATACGTGTTTTAAATTATTATTATTATTATTATTATTATTATTATTATTATTATTATTATTATTATTATTATTATTATTATTATTATCGGCTTCTAGTCGTCATGAAGAGCAGTCGACTTTTTGTGTAGCTCCGCTGTTTTCACAGTGTTTAGTTGTTACTACATTCGTCTGTGTCCTCATTTAAGGCGCATAGTTAACTGCGTAGAATGCCGCCTAGTAAAGATACATGTTCTAAATGTAGCGCTGCTTTCTTCGGCAGACAAAAGTTCCTAAAGTGTGTTGGGCCTTGTGGCCTAAGATTTCATCTTGACTGTTTAAATATGAGTGAAGTGGAATACGATTTTTTCATGAAGGGAGGCATTTCCTCCTTCAAGTGTGATGAGTGTACCAGTGCTGCGAAGGCGGTTCATGGTGATAACACTCCTGTGAAACCGACCAAGAAGACCGATAAGAAGATCATCTCGCCTACTAGGGAACTTGAACTACCTAATTTACAAAGTAAGGAATCTCTCTCTGTACAAATAGAGACGGTACGATTGAATAGTGAATCCATTCTAGATACTTTAACAGTTATTCTGGAGCATGTTAAAAATCTTGAAAAAGAAATGGGTGAATTAAAGAGCGAGAATACTGCCCTCAAATTACAAATGGCCGAGATTTTGGTAAAAAATTCCTGTCCTTGTAAGCCTGATCAGATTGTCCCTAAATTGGGTCAACAGTCCACTGTTCACCCGGTTACTAAATCCTACAGTAGTGTTTTGTCTGACACTGTTAATTCTGGCAATCATGCGAAGTCAGCACCGAGTACTTCATTTGCTCTTACTCATCATAACAGTAATGAGGTAATCTCTGCTGTCGTACGCACAGACGATAGCACTGTTGCGTTATCAAATAACGTAGACTCTGATGGTTTTCAAACTGTCACTCGCAAAAAATTTAAGAAACGAGATCCTAAAGTTGGCACTCTAACTAATAGCAACTTAGAAATGGCTCCAGAGAGAATCAGAACTAAATCTCTTTTTGTTTCTAGATTTAGTCCTAATGTAAACGAGAATAATATTAAGGATTCACTCTTTCATCAACGTAAATTAAGGTCTCTCGAAATAACTAAATTGAAAACAAAATACCAGTCGTATTCCTCTTTTCATATCTCAGTTGATGAGAGGGATTTCGAGTTAATTAATAATTCTGATGTTTGGCCTGCGGGATGCCTCATTGCACCCTTTTTTGGTAAACTTAAACCTGAGCAGCATTTTGCTCCACCAGGTACTTCAGTTGATTCTAGGGTTAATGCCTCTTAATATTATTCTCTAACTCTCAATGCACAGTTCTAATAATCATCTTGAGATATTTTACCAAAATGTTCGTGGTCTTAATACAAAAATTGATGAAATTTTTCAAAATGTAGTAAGTAATAATGATATCATTATCTGTCTTATTGAAACATGGTTATCTGAATCAGTATTAAATACAAACTTATTCCCTAACAATTATACTGTGTTTCGAGCAGACAGAACGTATGAGGACACCAATAAAAAAAGAGGTGGGGGTGTCCTAACAGCGATTAACAACCAGTTACCTTTTACCTGTCGGCGATATGATTTAGAAATTTTTAATGAATGTGTTTGGATTGAAATTAAAATGGCTGATGGTATTAATTTATTAATTGGAAATCATTACTTCCCACCTGATTTCGGTCATAATCACTTAAAATCTTACCTCAATTTTCTTGAAAAAAAAACCTTGATACTCATAATTTTAGAATAGTAATTATTGGTGATTTCAATTGTCCTGGTATGGATTGGTCAACTGGTTTTAATCTTAATGATATTCATTACTACTCTAAAATTAAGTCCAGTGATTTATATTCCTCGTCTTGCCTTCTGGGATTAAACCAAATTAATTTTACTGTCTCAAGTAAAAATCTACTTGATCTTGTCTTTACTAATATTATTAATAGTACAGTAAAACTAGCCAATCATTCTCTAGTTTTGGAGGATTCTTATCATCCATCTATCTCCATTAATCTTGAAGTGTATTTGTCGCTACCTGATCACTGCCAATCTAGTACCTTCATAAATTATTCTCAAGGTGATTACTTGAAACTCTATTCCACTCTATACAATCATGATTGGAATTCCATATATCAAACTACTGATGTTAACGTTGCTGCTAACGCGTTATCCCAGATTATGAACAAAGCTATTTCTCTTGCTGTTCCTGTCACTTTCGTAAAAAAATCGCACTATCCTAAATGGTTTTCAAATACCTTGCGTATACTTATTAGGAAAAAGAACAAAGCACATAGAAATTTTAAGAAATTCAAAACTGATCACCATTATCAATTTTTTTCCAATTACAGAAAACAAGTTAAAGCTATGATTAAATCTGACAAATTTAAATGGTTACAATCCATTGATGAAAATTTGAAGAATGAACCTAATAAATTTTGGAAATACGTAGAATCTTTTCGTAAATCCAATAATTATCCCACCGAATTATTAATAAATGGGATTCATATTACTGATCAGCAAGAAATTGCTAATGCATTTGCTAATCAATTCAAATCGATTCAAAAACAGCCTAATTCTAATCTCTGTTTGTTGGAGTATAATTCTACTGACTTCTTATCCTTACCTAAAATTACAGTTGAAGACGTTTCATTAGCCATAAAAAAGCTTAAACCTAATAAATCAAAGGGCACTGATGGCATTCTTAATTTTATTATTAAGGGATGTTCTAATATTCTAATACCCGTTTTAACCTTTATATTTAATTTAAGTTTATTAACCGATACTTAACCTATGCTTTGGAAAGAAGCATCCGTTATTCCTATCTTTAAGAATGGTAAAAAAAAATGTTGTTTCCAATTATAGACCTATTTCAATATTAAACAATTTCTCAAAAATTTTTGAAAAAATAATCCACAAACATGTTTCATTTTATGTTAAGAATAAAATTAATTCAGCACAACATGGTTTTACTAAAGGTAAATCAACAACTACAAACTTAGTATCCTACCTTAATCTTGTTATGCCTGTTGTTGAAACCCAAGGTCAAATTGACTCAATTTATATCGACTTTAGCAAAGCGTTTGATGTTGTACCTCACAATATTCTGATAAATAAATTAAAAAACTTTGGTCTCTCTTCTAACTACGTGAGCTGGTTTGAAAACTATTTAACTAATAGACAATGTTGTGTTCGTCTTGGTGATTCTCTCTCGGACCCATTTAATTGTTTATGTGGAGTTCCCCAAGGATCTACATTGGGCCCTCTATTATTTTTATTATTTATTGATGACATATGTAAAAGAATAAGTTCAAACTACCTGTTATTTGCTGATGATCTCAAAATCTTTCGCTCAATAAATAGTTCTGCCGATTGCCAAACTCTTCAAAATGATATTAACTCCATTGAACTTTGGTCTGACATTAATGGAATGAAAATTAATGAAACAAAAACTTTTGTCATTTCGTACTCTCGAAAACCTACTTCCATAAAATTTAATTATTCTCTTAATAACGCCTGTATTATTAGGAAAAATTCTATAAAAGATCTTGGTGTACTACTCGATTCTAAATTATACTTTCACGATCATGTTCAATATATTTATAATCATTCAATAAGAATGCTTGGTTTAATAAGGTCTATAACCTATTCTTTTTCTACTCCTGAGTCACTATTAATTCTATACTTTACTTTGGTTCGCTCTAAACTTGAATATGCATCTGTAGCCTGGAATTCCATTACTTCAACCGATTCGGTTAAATTGGAAAATATTCAAATAAAATTTATTTCCTTATGTGCTTTTCGATATATACCCAATTCCACTGACTTTAACTATGATATTACCTGTAAATATTTTAACTGTTGTAGCCTTTATGCTAGACGTCTAAATCTTGATTATCAATTTTTTTGCAAAGTTATCAAGGGTGATATTGATTGTGAGTCTATCATAAACAATATCAGCCTTCGTATTCCTACAAAAGGTTTAAGATTTCAAAAAAATTTTTATAACCGAAATTCAAAATCACTTTCTCCAGTCTGTAGATGCATAAAATATGCCAATTTGCATGGGCACAATTTAGATCCTTTTAAGGTTTAGTTTCGTTTTGATTATTAGTTTTTACTGTTTGTACTCAATTGTATTCATGTATGTTTTTGTTATTTAAGATATTATTTATTTTTGTTTTGCACCTTTGTATCTTCTGTTTGTGTATTGTGCTGAACTATAATTGGCCTCTGGCTGTTGTTCAGCACACAAATATTAATAATAAATAAATAAATAAATTATTATTATTATTATATTACTTTATTATTGCCCGGCTAAGAGATCGACTGAGAGACCGTAACAAACCACCCTGTCTAATACGTGTTTTAGATTATTATTATTATTATTATTATTATTATTATTATTATTATTATTATTATTATTATTATTATTATTGCCCTGAAAGAGATTTCCTGAGAGACCGTAACAAACCACCCTGTTTAATACGTGTTTTAGATTATTATTATTATTATTATTATTATTATTACTTTATTATTGCCCGGCCAAGAGATCGACTGAGAGACCGTAACAAACCACCTTGTCTAATACGTGTTTTAAATTATTATTATTATTATTATTATTATTATTATTATTATTATTATTATATTACTTTATTATTGCCCGGCCAAGAGATCGACTGAGAGACCGTAACAAACCACCCTGTCTAATACGTGTTTTAGATTATTATTATTATTATTATTATTATCATTATTATTATTATTATATTATTGTTATTATTATTATTATTATTATTATTATTATTATTATTATTATATTATTGCCCTGCCAAGAGATTCCCTGAGAGACCGTAACAAACCACCCTGTTTAATACGTGTTTTAGATTATTATTATTATTATTATTATTATTATTATTATTATTATTATTATTATTACTTTATTATTGCCCGGCCAAGAGATCGACTGAGAGACCGTAACAAACCACCTTGTCTAATACGTGTTTTAAATTATTATTATTATTATTATTATTATTATTATTATTATTATTATTATTATATTACTTTATTATTGCCCGGCCAAGAGATCGACTGAGAGACCGTAACAAACCACCCTGTCTAATACGTGTTTTAGATTATTATTATTATTATTATTATTATTATTATTATTATTATTATTATTATTATATTATTGTTGTTATTATTATTATTATTATTATTTATTTATTTCCAAAATATTGTTCATGCGAACGTAAGTAGGCATCCAGAGCTGACTATTAGCCTGTGCACTCCAACTTCAATAGTCACCTGTACGTGGCGACCCCGCTAATCCGAGTAACCCAGTGGAAGGCTCGGTAGCCAATCCCAGCGAGAGCAAACAGGTATGGAGGACTTGCTGCTTTGCAACACGTAGCCGGGCTGGGAACCAGGCATAACTTAAACAAAAAAGAACATATTGCCCCGAACTCCAGCAAATACAATATACACCGTACGGATCAATTTTATTTTACTTTGGTAGGTTATTTTACGACGCTTTATCAACAGCTTAGATTATTTAGCGTCTGAATGAGATGAAGGTGATAATGCCGGTGAAATGAGTCCGGGGTCCAGCACCGAAAGTTACCCAGCATTTGCTCATATTGGGTTGAGGGAAAACCCCGGAAAAAACCTCAACCATGCAACTTGCCCCGACCGGAAATCGAACCCGGGCCACCTGGTTTCGCGGCCAGACGCGCTAGCCGTTACTCCACAAGTGTGGACGTACGGATCAATATTAGGCCTAAGACTTAGGTTACATAAATGGACTATCAATATAGGGACATGGTATTTTAAGAGCTAAAACACAAAAAAGCAGGAAATTAAGTCGGCAGTAACATCTAGGAATAAATACAGTATATAACAAATTTAGAGCAACCCACATTATGCTTTATTTTTTTATAATTATGCTTTATCTTTTCTCAATTATGCTTTATTTTAAATTTCTTTTAACATAAATAATACGTAATAATGTCTTTTATATCAATAAACTTGAGTCAAATAGGTGAGACTCGGCTAATTCCGCAATAATAAGAAGTAAATCTATCATATTTTTATCAAAATGTTTATCGAAAAATATTATCAAGGTATGTAGACATGGACGAAACCTTTCATTACCAAATGATATAAAGAGACTTATTAAAATGCAAATATATTTAGTTGTACATACATTTCAGTTGAAAAAGAACTCGGGTAATTCCGCAACAGTGCGGATAAATCCGCAATAGGACTTGGCTAATTCCGCAGTCGAAAATAATTATGAAATACATTATGAAAGTAACATAAAAGGAACAATTTATATGTAACAATGCTCACTTTCTTCACAGCTCTGTAGCAAAACACGAAAAACAGCCAACTTTCGACGTTTCACTGTATTGCCGACGAGATGTCGACCAATATCCTTGATTTTTTTCTATAGCACTGTAGAGGACGTGCCTCCTGTTGACAGCCTCTCAAAACTTACGTTCACGCTATTGTAAAGCCGCAGTAAAATCATATATGCACTACTGCGGAATTACCCGTACTGCGGAATTACCCTAGTTTCCCCTACTGTTTATGTATATCATGAAACCGAATATTTTTTGTCACTAATGTTAGTTTGCAGGATAGGTACTCAGTTTATAAAAGAATACACTGAACATAAGATACACAAAAGTTTTGCCTTTTCAACCACAAAATTGTCTGTAGGAAACTTGCAAACTCTTTGTATCGCAGTTACAGATGTTTTCGGCATGCTGGTATCAAATAGATGTGAAACCTTCTGATTCAGTGTGTTAACTGGCCATAAAACAATGAAACTTGTACTCTGTAATGTTGCTTTAATTGTTGTCCTGTTCCTTACATAACTACAATAATATAACTGTAGTTAAGAATTTAAAATATAACTTAAATTCTTAAGCAAATCTGGCTTTCAGGTAGTAGCTGCCTGTAAAGCAGGTTTGAATAATTTCAAGGAAAAATTTGCAAAATATATTCGTTAACAGGAAGCCACAATTTAAATCACATAGAATTTGTGTGTACTCAAAGTTGGGTAATGGCGTCTTATAGGCACATTTGAGTTGTGTGGATATAAAGGGAAAATTGTGGCAGTGTCGTGTATAGTTTCTGGAATAGCTCAGTAGGTAGAGCATTCGTGCGCTAAGCGAAGGGTCTCGGTCGATACCTGGCCCCGGAACAATTTTTCCTTGAAATTATTTAAATTCTTAAGTTTGAAATTTCCACTGTTGAAAAACTAGCTTCTCATTGTTAATGTGAGTATTTTTAACATTAATTGTTGGTCACAATTGTTATAAATAGTGCACAGAAGCAGGCAGTGCATTTTCCAAGAATTATACTCTATTTTGAATATTATGCTTTTATGCTTTATTTTCTAAAATTATGCTTTATTGTGCTTCTAACATTTGTTTCAACGAGACAGTTTGACAACCAAAATCATGTTTGGGGTAGCAACCATATGTCTAAAGTGATGTTATGCTCTCTCCGCATGGCCTCCAAGATCCCTAGACCTCACTCCTTGCGACTTCTTCTTCTGTGGATATGTCAAGGACAATATTTATCTTCCGCCACTACGCACTACCCTGGATGACCTTAAAGAGCGGATAACACGTGTGATCAACTCAGTGGATCGCGATATGCTGCAATTTCTCGTAACTTTAATTGTTTGCTTTACTCTCTTACAAAAACTTAAATATTTTCGTAACTATTAATGCTGCATAAATGGTATTTGGAACACACATTCTTTAGGCTATTAGGAAACTTGAATATTAAGCAGACTTTAAATGTGTGTATTATTTTGTTGTATTTCAAAATCATTCTCTGTATATATATATATATATATATATATATATATATAAGTACCTATGAAATTCATTCTTAAAATATAACAATTTTTCGTAAAATTTTGAAAGTTAGTATCAAAACTGTGCTACAGAAATTTTAAAGAATGTGCTTTTAGGAGTAAAATATCAAAGACATTTTGAATTTCTTTTCAATATGGCTGAGATATATCAGTTTGAGTGAATTAATGTATCTGGTACCACTAAGCTGAAACTAGCCAACTAGGTATTTATAAACTTTAGTTTACATTATCATAAATATATTCCTAAACAATTTCTCTGTTTCAGTAAAATGATGTAATGTACTGTAATTAGAGTTAAATGAGTTGACAGAGGCTAAGAGAGATTGTGTTGTATTCATAGCAAGGTCATGTGATCAGATAGAAGATCAACTTTAGGAAAACTGGATGTAATATATTGCGATATCATTAGGATAAAGTGATGATTATGTGTCAGGTAATTAATTAGTTTAATGAGAGGTAATAATATAATAATTTGTACTGAATTTAAGTTCCTTCTATTTCGATGTAACATAATGTGATTTCTTTTAGTTTAATATTCTTTATGCTCGACCATGCCGAAATGTAGTAATTATACACCTGGTAGCAGACCTTTCATGCATGTCATTAAAGTACACCTACTCATTAAAGGTCAGGTCTTTCAGCTGTTACAACTGTTCAGCCAATGACAGGTTAGCTTTCTACCGTTATAAAACCGCAAGTATCGATTATTCTCGGATATGCAATCGAAAGAGAATTAGCGAAAAGTCACGGAGGCTGGAAATCCAATACTGTCGCAGAAGGTTATGTTCTGTTACTATAATAATTAGCGTTAATTGTAAATAATATTCAAATAAATTCAATTTGTCATCTCGTTTTTCAATGTCTAATTTAATTTCAGTGTTATCTCTGTAGGTTCTTATGGCCTAGCAAGGTCAATGTGGACATCTGTTCCTCGGAAAAAATCAATACTTTCGCGTCTGCGCACATCTCACAACATATGGGACATTGGTCAAGGTCAGATACAAAGAAAATTAATAATATCAAGTTAGAAATATGGTCGAGCATAAAAAGTCGTATGAAACTCGCCTATAATGGTAATTAAGAAGCTCGTATGAAAATTATGAAACTCGCTTGCGCTCGTTTCATAAATATCCATACTCGCTTCTTAATTACCTTCATTATAGGCTCGTTGCATAATGTACTATTAACACAGCATGAGGCAATTAAAACAAAGTGAATGAGATAATATGGATGCATTTAGATTTATATGAGGTATGTCAGTCAGAAGTATTCAGATTAATATTGTGATGCTACAAAATTGTGTCCTATTAAGAAACTGCATTTTGATTGTAATGTTATACCTTCTGGTAATGCAGTATGGTGCATTGTGGTGTATATTTACAAAGCTTAGTGTGCTGTAATTCGAGAAATTAGGTAAAGTGATGTGATATACGAGTACTACGGTAGAATGATGTGATATAATGCAAGTTCTTACGAATAATATGGTATGAGATGAGATATATGGCACGATATACGATGATATATCAGGCAATGTTATATTTTGTATATTGCATGTTTTCTGTTCAGGTGTTTGATGGATATTGGATACATTCATGTTCACATGGTATGATGTAATAGGATGTAGTCTAGAGTAATATTAATATTTTTAATAGAAATGGAGTGTAAAAAATGTAAAGAATTACATGAATTTTAATAAAAAAAAAAGAAAAAAAGTATGGATGAGAATCATGGACGCCGATAAAGCGATGAATTACCTAAATCAGACTGTACATATTCTCGGGAGGTTATAGTTGATAGGCCACAAACAAGAGTAGTATCATCCAATACAGATTAAATATTAGTGTTGGACCATCTTCGTGGTAGGAGGAGAGTTGAGTACAGAATTGTGTTGTCATGTATTTATCCTCTAGGGATTAAGCGGCCTAGGGGATACGAAACTTGCAGCCTGGGATACTTTCCCTTTCACTAATGTTAATTCTCAACCCAAATACCAATATTACAAAGTGGTTAATATAGAAATTGATAGTTTGAACATACTGTGTTGAAGAAGAACTTGCCAAATATCTGCAATAGAACTTTCGGGCTATCTAACACATAGCTGTCACTAAATTAATACTTCAGAACATAACTTAATATATAACCTACGAAACGAAGCGAGATGCAAGAGGAGAATAAGACAAAGTCACAGTCTAGTATATACAGTCAGGAAGCTTGAGTTTATAAGGGTACCAGGAACAATAGACTGAGCAGGTACTATTTCGCAGTCTGTAATCAGGCGTTAGTAGCGATCCTAGTGGTTAGCAACTATCTACGGATGCATATTTACTATATATTCAGCTTCGTGACTGTATATACTAGGCTGTGGTAAAGTTGTACATGGAGATAAGAAACACACAACAAAAATATAACGAAGATACCAAGGTAACATTATTGTGATTATTATTATTATTATTATTATTATTATTATTATTATTATTATTATTATTATTATTATTATTATGTATTTATTTAATGTAACGGGATTACGGTCATAAGCCCGCTTCTCTTCCATCCTACCAGATTACACACATAAACATAAAAAATACAAACACTGATAAGAATAATACATATTAAATTAAACAGGGTCAAAAGAACGCTACAGAGCTCTCATCGACCTAATACAAGAAAAAACGAAAGAAAACAAAGATAGCAATAATGATAGTGATAACTGATAATAATAATAATAATAATAATAATAATAATAATAATACATTACATATTAATTTTCAATATTACAACAGCACAGTTACAATATTTATTATATGTTCTGGGTTAATCCCAAGTTGCGCAACCTGTCATGTTTAACAAGCAATATCATGAACTAGGCTACATGTTTGTGATTCCTTAATTTAAATTTGAAGTTTTATATTGTCCGACAGTCTCTTACATGGTCATGGAGAGAATTCCAGACCCGTGGAATCGATATGCTGAAAGATGATGGGTAGAAGGATGTTCTATGCAGAGGAATTGAGAGAAGGTAGGCTACATGTTTCGGGTTCGAGATAGTGAAAGGTAAACAAAACGATTATTACAATTACGATTATTACTATTACTACTCTTATTATCATCCAGTATGCTTTAAAAAACTGAAACTTAGAATTTATAAAACAGTTACATTACCGGTCGTTCTGTATGTTTGTGAAACTTGGACTCTCACTTTGAGAGAGGAACAAAGGTTAATGGTGTACGAGAATAAGATGCTTAGCAAATTTTTGGGGCTAAGAGGGATGAAGTTACAGAAGAATGGAAAAAATTAAACAACGCGGAACTGCATGCATTGTATTCTTCAACTAACATGGTTAGGAACATTAAATCCAGACGTTTTAGATGGGCAGGACACGTAGCACGTATGGGTGAATCCAGAAATGCACATAGAGTGTTAGTTGGAAGACCTGAGGGAAGAAATACCTTTGGGAAGGCCGAGACGTAGATGGGAGAACAATATTAAAATGTATTTGAGGGAGGTGGATATGATGATAGAGACTGGATTAATCTTGCTCAGGATAGGAACCGATGGAGGGCTTACGTGATAGCGGGAATGAACCTCCGGGTTCATTTGTAAGTAGGTAAGTATTATTATTATTATTATTATTATTATTATTATTATTATTATTATAAAACAGAAATAATTATTCATTCGACACTCGATACTTCAAATTATTCATCAATTCGAATCAATGTTTATTCCCTTTGAAATTCCTACTTAAAGCTATGTCAAAAATTACATTTAATTCTGAACCGTACACATTTGGACAACTTCATTGATTTCAACGAAAATAGTGCCCTATAAGTAATTCTAGAGGAAGTCGAAAGGATTATCATGGAAATCTCAATTTTTAACTATTCCAAGAATTAAAATTATATTATTAAACTTCATAGTGATCGATAGATTAATCAGATAATTAACAATTTGTATTATCTCAACTAATTTTCGTCAAAATGTAAGTTTCTTCCTTTTTCAGCTCAATGATTCAACCATTCATTTATACGAGGGTTACTTCATAAATAATACACAATTCGACAAAAATGTAAAGTGGGTGGCGCAATACCAATGGAAATCACGTCAGTTGCAGTTGAAGGATTGAGAAAGAAGCAGTGTGTTCATTTTGTCCATAGCATATTCTGTGTTTAGGTAACGAGAGCTGGAAATGGAGCCTACACGTGTCTCGGGTACTGTGACGTTTGAAGGTCAAAGATTGAATCTTTATGTGACAAAACCTTACAGAAATCCACAGCGGAACGGAGTCTGTGGTGAGCTTACAGCGGACCGTAGTACAGTTTCCCGTTTGGCTACACGTTTTCATACCAGCTTTGACAATGATAGAGCCAATTAAGGCCGAAAACATCAACACATGAACAAAGTGTGAAACTTGTGGCGGATTCTCTTCAAGAAGATCGTCGAGCGACGTGTGAGGAACTTTCAGAAGCTACGGGGATTTCACCAAATTCAGTATTCCGGTATTTTGACAAAGAATTTGAAGAAGATAATAATTTCTGCGCGATGGGTCCCTCACTGCTTGACTGCTGAACAGAAGCAGAAACGCCTGGATATTGCAAACTTGCTGACAGGACCATCACGAAAACAAGTAGACCAATAAGAAACTGTATTACAGTCCACAGTAAGTTCACCACATACCCCACTCAGAGCACTGTGGAAGTCTGGATTTCTGTGGTAGGGTTTTCCCACGTAAAGATTCGATCTTTGGTCTTCAATCGCCACAGTACCCGAGATATGTTTCTCCATTTCTAGCTCTCTTCCATCATATACGACCAGCTGTGTGCCGTAAACGTCCAAATCTCCTGAATTCTCATCCTATTGTGCTACATAATGGTGCTCGCTGTCTCTGTGGTTAATTTACTTCGCCGATGGAACTGGGAAATTCTGGAGCATCCTCCATACTTACCAGATATGAGCCCATGTGATTTTGACCTTTTCGCGAAAATGAAATTACCACTTAGAGGAGTTCGCTTTAGAACCAGACAGGACATTATAGCAGCAGAAGAGCAGTCTGTTCGAAGATTAGTACAACAAGACGCTGTGAATGGCATCCGTGAAGGCGTGTTCTTCATGTTGAAGGAGATTACTTCTGAGCACTGCAACAATGTGACTGTTCCAATTTTTTTTTAATTCAAATCTTGCTACTAATTATTGAATAACCCATGTAAAATCGACTGCTGTGGAGAAGTTCTTGACCAACTTCTTAGAAGTGTTTTCAATCTCCTTCTCTTCACCTTCCAGGCTTCTCACAATCTTAAGAAGATGAATGTTTATGAAACTTACTTCTCGATTTAAGTTTCAACAAGAGGCTTTCTACTGCCTTCATCACCTCAGAACCAATTTCTTTCAGTTTTTAACATAGGCCTAGCTTCTAAAAATATTAGAAGCGACTGTGTAACAAATAATAATAATAATAATAATAATAATAATAATAATAATAATAATAACAACAACAATCCGTGGTGCTGCAGCCCTTATGGGCCCAGGCAAAATTATTTTTCTCAAAAAGAGGTCTAGAGTGTGTCGGGAATTAAAAAATTACCTATTTAGCTCCTTTCGTGAAAAACAGGAAATTTAGAATCCCGGTTGGGCTTTATTGGGACACCAGGATAAAAGTTCTGAAAATGGGACCGCCCCGGTTAAAATGAAACGTCTGGTGTCTCTTCTAACTTATCATAATCTACAAAATCTCACAAAGAACAAAATAATGCTGTCTTCGACCTACGTGCTCGAAGAATTAGAAGTAATTTTCTGTATTATGAAAAAACTGAAGGAAATCTTGCTAATAATAAAGTTCTTCAGTAAAATTACTTTTAATCTGTATTAACATAACTCTCAGATAGTGTTGCTCAGATCTAAAAAGTCATTGAGTGTAAAGTAAAACCAGATTCCACATTGACTGCTACCGCAAGACTCTACTTCCATATTCACATTTTGTTTCTAAAGCAAATTGTAAACATCAGTTCGTGTCAGTGATATAACATTAAACTTTACTCACATGCCAAATAATGTTCTTGGAATAGAACAGTTGCAAGTCTGGCAGCACTTTGTCAAACGAATACGAAAATGTGCGCGTAATTCATTTTGCGGCGTTCATTTGTCAAGAAGTCAAAGCTCAACAAAGATCACAAACCACGAAGATATGACACTTGAATACTATCCCTCTCATATCATATATTATGTCTGGAGGTAAATACTATTTACGTGTGAACAACTTACTGATTGACTTCACATTTTAGTGCAGTCTCTAGTTAGCAAGTATGTAACCATAAATCATCTCAGAAACCGCATATTCTGAACTCACATCGCACGCCATCTCAGCGGTGAAACTGGTTAACTCTGTGCTTTACGTTTCTCGCACAAGATGGCAGCAATGTTCACAGCGAGTGAAGCTTCCGAAACTGTTGTTCAGATGGCAGCAAAATACAGAGTGTTTTTTTATCAGTCAGTCAACACTATTAGCGTAAACTACCTAGAGTACTTAAAAATCATGACATCATGAGTAATGGTATGGTATTATTACGTGTTCATAATGGAACAACCGGGTTTGGCTAATGACTCCTTTGAATTATTATACTGAAATGTGATAAAGACTAGCTCTTTCGTTTTAAAACAAATGACAGTGCTTCAACATGTGCATAGTAGATCAATGAGTTACACAATTACTATATTCTTTTAAATCATTTGTGTTTTGGGACTAACTCTCCAAGTGACAGGAACAACATTCACAATGTATATGAGCTATCCCATCTCAAATCGACCGAAATATAGAGAAAATTGACCTTACAATTTCTAAATACAATGAAACTTTTTTTGTACTTAGAGAACTGTGATACAATGCTTTGTGCAAAGTTTGAGGCATCAGAACTTCATAGTTTTTAATTTAAAATATTTAAATTTATCGTATTTTCATAAAATTTGCAACTTTAAACTGTTGTAGCTCCGAAACCCTTTCACCCAATGATCAAAATCATGGTTTATTTTGATGCTGAGAAATTAAAGTTTATATTGACATATAAACAGATTTTCTTACTTTTTATGGAAATGGAGAAATTTAGACGCCTTTCCCAAGGAAAAAATATTTTTAAAATATATAGTTAGATTCCTCATTGAAAGTACAAATAAACACATTTTTTACTGATGGTATATTGATAAGAAAGTCTTGAAAATATCAAATAAAGAAAATAAATAGTACGCGCGTGAACTAACCAGCTGACTGTGAGACGGGAGCTAGCCGAGACAACCAAGTCCAGGAGACAAACACCTGATGTGTTGTCTAGCAGTCATGGCTGTGCTAGCTTTATCACAAGTTTTCATAAACACATGAGTAAAATAACGCCCAATGCTCGCTTATCTTCAGCTCTCGGCCAGTGCGTGAGGTACTGCGCCGTTCAAGTCTAGGCGTGTGAAAATAATTTATTTAATACTCTCGAAACTTATTGCCGTACCACTAAGCAAACAATGCCGAATCCCTGTTAATAATGCAAGGTTTTTTCTCAATAATTTTTTACAATTTTACAAATCAGATTTTCTGTCTCTCTGTATACAATAAAAATAAGGATTACTTCTTAACATAACGTACCAAATCTCAGCTTCAAAATAAGCTCTCGTTCAATGTTCTGCAGTAAATGGTTCCAGAGTTCTGAACGCTGAAAAAGGCGTTTTTATAAAATACGCTAAATTTGTCGCTCAATAATACGAAAACCGTTTGACTTTCGATAGTATATTTTTGAAAATGCACTCTCCTCACCACCTTGTATATATAGGGAAAAAAAATAGAGTATAAAAAATGCGAGGTTTTTTACTGATCGATTTCATATGGAATAGCCCATATGAGGGAGAAAATTTTAGCAGCTATAAGAAGAAGCTTCAGTGACAGCGTTAGAGACAGCCATGAAACCGTTTGATGCAAAAGTATTATCAACAGCGACATATGGGCTTCAAATAACCTGGAAACCTCACCAAAAGACAATTGAAGGAACTGGATAGAGAACCTAAAGGTAGGATACCTTAAACGAGTCCTACAGGTGTCAAAGTACACACCATCCCGGCTAGTCTACGTCATGGCGAGGGAGACGTTCCTGATAGAAGACTTGAGAACCAAACTCCTTATACCTTCCACGACAAGTTACGAGGAGTTCTTGCAGGAACTGAGGACCAAGAAAACCATTATATGGAACGAGTTCTACACGACGGATGCGATGATCGACCGAGAATGGACACGCGCGGCTTCGAGCTGAGACATACAGTCACCAGATTCGCTATAGCCTACATGGTTTTCACGATAAAATGTGCAGAACTGTAGGTTCCCATGCACCAAGTGCCGAGTGTGTGTGTAAACGATGTGACCAAAAGTGTGAAAGATATCATGCAATGCACTGCACACATAGACAAGAAACACTGACACAGCTTTGTCAATCATGCACATTGTGCACAATTCCTATTATTTATTAAATCATTTGTGACAACCATATGTGCTAACTCACAAAAATATTATACAAAAGAAAGGGTAGACTTTAGCACTAGAACAAGAATAATGATATTGATAATGATATATATTTCTTCACAGCACTTCTTTACATGTAATGGTGTACCTCACATTTCTGTATCCGGTGCCACCATTAACATATTATTACAATAACACATTATTTGCAGTACACGTCTACACACACACTCTCAGTTCCGCTATATACCTTTTTTTATTACTTGGTCAATCTCCCCTTCAGTATTTCCCTACATTTCATTTGCTATTCTCTATTTGTTCATTAATCCTAATATATCTAATATTATATACTCCTTTCACACCCCCCTTTTCCTCTAACTACTATTCACTAAAATCTCAATTTCAATTTTTCTCTATAAATTATCATATTGAATTACTTGCCTATTTGTTCTTTGACCTTTGATTCAATTGCTGTTCCAACATTCAAATGTTAGTACTAATTTTGTGCTGACACTTGTTCATTTCTCTAAACCCTTTCTCACTATTTTCACTCATTTCTATTTGCGCTCACTTTAACTTTCACACTATTCAGCTTACACCTACTCCATTGTCAATATTCTCACTTCTTAAAAATACTTATATTTTATTCTACACATCTGCTTATACACTTTCTCTCTCCCCTATACTTCTCGATCTTTTCCAGTTTCACTATACTTGCACTTTTTTATCACATTCCTAAAGCTCAAGAAGATAGGTCTTTTGGTCCCGTTCCCTAACCTGTACGTATGGTCGACATAATCTTCTCTCAACTCGATATTGAAGATCACTTCACATAAATCTCTCACTTTCTCCAAGGTATCTATCTCTTTTTCCCGGCCCCTTTCTTCTACCCCGAAAATTATTAAGTTGTTTTTCCTCATCTTGAGATCGTAGTCATTCATCTTCTTCTTTAATTTGATATTCTCCGACATCAACTCTTCTATCTTTTCACTGATGTTTTCTACTTTTAGTCTTAAATTTTCTAAAGCCTGGTTCTTCATTCCTACTTCTACTTGACTCAAGCCTGCATTATTATTCCTTTCCTCTCTACTTAATTCACTTACTTTATCATTTCCTGATGTCTCTTTCTGTAACCACTGTTCCATCTTCTCTTACTGTATTCTTCGCTTCTTCCTCAGGCCAATAGCCTTTATACTGTGTTAGTGAATTGTGCACAAGCGACTGCTCTCTCCGGCGTTCTGCTGTAAACTGTAGAACAAGAATAAGAAACCTGATCATTTTTTGATACAGTATTCAACAACAAACCCAACATTAGTTAGCCCTATAAGCATGACCTGCGAATAAATGCAATAAACAAGCAAGTGCCATGCAGAGATGTTATTTGGGGGGGGAGCAATTTACCTCCCCGAGTTCAAGATTTAAAAAGATAATAATTGAGTAGTAATAGAAAGGAAAAAATGTGAGAATTGTACTTTTAATATTACAATATTAGATTATATTATTGCGATGTAGATCTACCTCCTCGTGGTGCACCTTGGACGCTTACTAGCGATCAAAATATCTACAAAATGACACACAAAAGGTGCTAAAATTTTACAAACATTTCCTAAACCAACACCCTTCCAGACAATAAAATTATACATCAAAGAAGTTGCTCACAACATCCACTCCCATGAGATTGCAGAAAGAACATATATGGCAAACACTGGAGAAGGGGCCTTCTACCAATACCTAACGGACCAAGAAGATTGGCAGTCGCGCATTTCCACCTTGCAACTGGACATGACTGCTTGGCGCAGCATCTCCACCGTTTCGGTATATATCAACATCCAACCTGCACCCTTCGTGACCTTCAAGAAGCGATGAATAGGGATCATCTCCAACGCTGCCCAGCTCTAAAATCACTGACTGAATGTGCCAGATACTGGGACGCGAGAAGCCTCATGCCTCTGTTTAGTTCTTTAAGGATTTTGTTTAGTTCCTTCATTAGATTTAATTTTAAGTTGTATTAAGTTAATTGTTTTAATCTTGAGGTTGTGTATAGGTAAAAGATAAGTTACCTATGTACCTGTCATTCGCATAAATAAATATTACAATATTCCACTTTTATAAATGCTTAAGAAATAATAGAAGAACAAGTTACAGACTTACATCTATAGGTATCCTACAAGCAAAACTCAGCTCAGATTCCTCGCGCCGCGCACGCTATACCCCTCTTACCCCCCTGCAGTAGGCGGGTTCTTTAATAAGCGGCTACTGGTATAGCTATAACGGCTATGGTTGCGGACATGTGCACTCAAAGAGCAGCTGTAACAATAACCAATTAAGTGAATATAACATTATAAGATGTTAACATCGTCTCTTTCTAAGTCACAATCGGCATCTATCTTCATTGGAACTGTCCTCATGTTCAAATTTTAAATATTTAAATTAAATTAAATTAATATTTAATATAAAATGCTATGGATGCTATGCATAGACATTTCGCTAGCCCGCACCACAAGCGTGCTAAACTAGCCCAGGCTATCGACAGATTACTTGTACAGGATTCATATCATATCATATCGCTAACACTGGTTTATGAATACGAAAAACGTTAGTTCACTGATCATCCACCGGAAGCCCGTGACTCCCTGACTCTGTAGCAATAACACGTGTTCAGTTCCGTACAAGAAGATAATACGTGCGCATGCGTATAGTGTCGGTGGTGTAATTGGAGATGGGGAGCATGCTGGGAAAGGGAGCATACGTCATCTGGGCGAGACAGTCACGCCCGCTGGTTTCTGCGCACTGAGTTTTGTTCGTTGGATGCCTATACCAATGATTTGCCCGAAGTGCCTGCGAAACATTCACGATTTTGTTACGAGTGAGGAAAAAAGAAACACTTTAAAAATCGGTACTTAAATTTTTTGTCATTTAACTCTTTTCGAAAAAAAAATGATACGACATTCGAACAAGCCCAAAGCGAATAAAAGAATACATTTGCTACAATAAAGAGGGATTACCAATGCATCAATAAAACGGCTCGCTGTAACGTTCTCAGTCTCTAAGCAACAATAAACGCGTATAGGGTTGCCAATCGTCCGGAATTTTTCCGGACTGTCAGGAAATCAGTCCTCTACGCAGGAAAAAAATTAAATTCTTTTCAGGACGCTTAATGTCCGGAATTTTGTTGATTGCAATATTATATTCTGAAATTTCATATTGATACTTCATCATTAGAGATCCAACGTAGTTTGCAATGCCTACCAAAAACATTTTATAATTATACGATATAATTTTTTATGAATAGAAGCAAAGAGTTTGTAAGTATTATAAGCTCTTTGGATAGAACACAGAAGCGAGTTCGTGGCGCTCATTGGTGACATGGCTTGGTAGTAAATCAGCATTTGAATAACTTGAGTGATTCTGATGTGCATCTCTTTAAGAAGGAAACACTGAATGTATATCAGAGGGCCATTGACTATTTGCAAAAATGGTTTGATTATTATTCTTCACTTCTTAAGAAAATCCTTACTGAAATTGTGAATATACTGCATGTTAATATAGAACTGAACTTTGAAAATGGTGATGCATTGTACGTAGCGATACTAAAAGATCTATCAACTCCTCAAGAACGCTGGTACACTGTTTTGAAGACAAACTTAAAGAAAATAATATTATGTTCTTTGACAACTAATTAACGTGGAAAAAATGTCGTAAGATAATAGTTACTAAATTGTTATATGAACGAACCTGGAATTGTAACATGTTGCAAAATAATAGTAAACGTAACAGTATAAATATAGGAAAGCCGATTGTTACAAAATCACGTCACAAATTAAATGTTACATGAGCAACTGTTATTAGCTACATTTAGTACTGTAACGGTAATGTGAAAGTCTGGTGTAGCCAGTAGTGCATGGGAAATATTGTTACACTACAATGAACTTAGTTATATGGCCAAATAAATATAAAGAAGTCCATATATACAGTATGAAGGTTTGTGAAGTGTAAGGGCGTATCTAAACTTCTGAGACACAGTTCTCAGAGAATGTATCTGGAAGTTTGATCATTGATGATGATGGAAAAATTATTATTATTATTATTATTATTATTATTATTATTATTATTATTATATTGGCGAAAATATACGAAAAATTTCCTGCATCAGACAAGACGTCAATCTGCCAAAATTCACGCATATTCCCATCGTCTTGCACATCTTCGTCTGAAGTACTTAGGGTAGACAAATTTGTTGGTGGTGGTGGTATTATTATTATTATTATTATTATTATTATTATTATTATTATTATTATTATTATTATAACCACACATTTGGTTTCTCGGGATTTTTTCGTCTGACATTCAGGACAAATCTTGAGAGGACAATAATTATTCTGGCTATTGTTTGATATGGTCAATACAATGCAAACAATATTAGTTCCTGTGTAACTGATTCTGGTTCTTATTGTTAGAAGATTATTGTTTTCTGTTGTCAAGATCCATTTTTTAAATGATTAAATTGTTATTCATTCATAGCGTTCTGCCTCAGGGCAGATCTTTCACTGCATACCCAGCATTCCCCAATCTTTCCTATTTTCTGCCTTCCTCTTAGTCTCCGCTTATGATCCAAATACCTTAATGTCGTCTATCATCTGATATCTTATTCTGCCCCTATCTCTGCTCCCGTTCACCATTCCTTTTAGTGCATCCTTCAGAAAGCAGTTCCTTCTCAGTCAGTGACCCAGCCAATTCCTTTTCCGCTTTCTGATCAGTTTCAGCTTCATAATAGGCCTATTTTCCGTAATAGCTAAAGGAGTGACTACCAGAGAGTTAGGTTTACATACAAAGTGTATGAGGAAAATTTAACTGATTGATTAAATTCAGTCATTCATTTGTTCAATTATTTATTCATCCATTTATTGAATTTATTTATTTCTTTATAAATGTATTAATTTTTTATTTATTTGTTATGTATACATTTATTTATTTACTTAATTGTTTACTTATTTGTTTACCAACATTTATTTATTTATTTATTTATTTATTTATTTATTTATTTATTGGATGAATAGATTCATTGATAGGATTAGACTAATTTATTCTAAACGACTGACTGACTGACTGACTGACTGACTGACTGACTGACTGATTCATTCATTGGTTATGAACTTATGTGAAGAGTAGGCTACAATGTTTCCAAGAGATAAAATAGTTGGTTGACACATCGAGGGCAAAATTTCCAATACTTTCTACGAAGTGAGATGGACACTTAATTTAGCAATATAATTATTATAAACCACACGTTGCCCAGTCGGTTAGTCGAAACGCGAAAACCGTGCGAATAGTAACATTTGAATATTGTAAGCCCTGCATATTAGAGATGGGTAAAAAATAACACAACAGTTATTTTGGAACTGTTCCGGTCTCGGAACTGTTGCAAAAATGAACAGTAGGTCGGAACCTCCTGTTCCGAAATAACAGTGTTCCGACTCAGAGCTGCTCACTTGCCCAGCTGTAGCGGGCTCGCAGTACCGCGTTGCACAAGGTATGTTCCGACTCCGAGATAACAGTCGGAACGTCGGAGCTCTTTCCGATGAACCAATGACAACTGCGGTTACACTGTTCTCGTTGTTCTTTATGTTGTACTTGGAACTTCGTTGGATGAAGTTGGTACTTGAAACTCTCACGTGGTTGGAGGGGGACGCATGAAATTGAAATCTTTGCGGTGGCGCGAACTTTAATATCAACAATTGGAAGACTGGCCAATCATCTGTAATGTTATAGTAAGTATTTAATAATCTGTAATATTCATTCCTATTCAATTCCGCGGGAATGGTTAATTCCCGCTTTATAGTTTATTTCACCATTACTTGACTAATTCTGTTTTATAAACATTCTACAAAGTCATAAAGTACGCATACTATTATTAATTCATTAATCAGCTGATTCTATACATGTAAGGTTAAAGTCGTAAATGGTAATGAGTGGTTTAGTTACAATGTCTGTATGTCGTTTGTTGAGGTTAAGTCTGACAAGCACAAGTTTTTGTGATATCTTCTCTGTTATCAAAGAACGACAAAAATGTTGTAGCATTATTTGTTGGAAACTGCCCATATAAGTACTGATTTGGAAAGCGAGGTTTAATGCGAAGTTTAAATTACACTTTGGTAAAGATGCGTTTCCAACATTTTACTAACCCACTGCGGGGTTTCCAGGTTTCAGCACTGCAAATATATATCTTTTTTATTATTTATGAAATTGTAATTATTATTATTATAATTATTATTATTATTATTATCATTATCATTATCATTATCATTATCATTATCATTATCATTATCATTATCATTATTATTATTATTATTATTATTATTATTATTATTATTATAACTGTGCATTAAGAAAAGCAAAAATAAAAATTAATGATTTGTTTTTTTTTATTATGTAATAGAGAGAACAGAAATTACATACCATATGTTTTAAATGTCATGTTATTTTTTTTAGTTGGCTACCATGTCTTTATAACTTTATGTACGAAAACAAAGTGCTGTATTCTGTCCTTGTAGTCAACAGCTGTTTAATTACTAACATTAAGCTTTTGAGTTCTGTCCTAGATCATATATGTAACAGATATGTCGGGCTAAGGCTTTGAGGTTAACAACTTTTGTAAGGTTTACTACGCTGCCATCTAGTTGTTACATAAGGAGTCACGTCATAATTCCCATTTGAATTGCATTAGCGACTGTGCTGCCATCTCGTGTTCGTTTACGGCGGACGGGTGGCGATCCTGGCGGTTGTTTTCTTCAAAGTGCAAACGATTTTAACGTAGTGAGGAGTTATCTGTTACATATATGATCTAGGGTTCTGTCCGCATGCACAGCAATTTTCCAAAATCAATTCGAATGTGCATTGCAGTGCCATCTATAGATAAGAATGTGTACTATGTCATGCCTATGAGTGCTCCAGTGTGAGCTGCATGGTGAAGAGGGAGGGTACTGTACCGTTCGTTTGAACGACTCCTCGAAAGGAACAAGAGTCAAAGAGAAGGCACGTATCAATGAACGACTCCGACTCATCACCACTGGTAACTGTTATTTGGAACATAGTATTTTTTCGGAACCGGAACCGTCGGAACTGTTCCGGGAAAAGAACAACTTCGCCCATCACTACTGCATATGCAGCTAAACTGTGTCGACTCAGAGACTGTGCATTGGCCATACTTGTAGTTCAGGTGTAGTGCGATCTATTGTTACTGATATAACTGATTGAAAACTCTACATTCATCTTTGTTACCTGATTTCTCTAAACATTTTTATAGTATTTTCTTTCCGATAACTTGATTATGAGTAAGTGAGAATAAAGTTCTTTCTCTCGTCAAACAAAAACTCATCTCAGACAGCGTATATATCGTCTATACCGTCTATATCGTCGCTACCCAGGCAGACTTTAAAATGTTCATATGTTACAAGGGCACCCGCAGGATCCAATCTCAGTGGTAGCAAGATGGTCAGAAAATTAGAGGGAACGGATGGACGAGGAGAGAGAAAATTGAACATGAAAAATAGCCAGTTCTGAAATATAAATTACCCTGCGCACGCATTCATAGTTCAAAACACACATTTTTATTTAATTGTGTACCGAGAGCTTGAGAAAACGTGTATCAGATTCGTAGAGAAAAAAAAAGAAAAACGCGTAAACATAAAAATTTCAGTAGTAGGAATTGCTACCACTGGCTACCCCCTGTGGGCGCCCTTGATGTGTTACCATGTCCGGATAATGACCTTTTCATTCAGTTTCAGCGAAGTGTACCCTATGTCTTATAGTACTGCGACATTGCGTAAATGGGATAATTCAGGCTCTGATAAGAAAAAGCTCTTTAACCTTGTTATCTTCCAGTTGTATAATGCTTCCAGAACTAATAGGTCTCTTCCTCCTTCCTTTCTGGGTAAATAAAGCTAATGCATTACTTACTCAGGATGGTTAGTCTTGTATCCGGTAAGAATAATTGCAAGAACTAGTGCTTTTAGGTTCTCAAAATTTCTTTGTAGCCAGTTTACTAACTCGAAGAAGTGTGTTAGAATTGGCAGAACCAAGAAAAATTTGTTATTATTATTATTATTATTATTATTATTATTATTATTATTATTATTGACTCAATTTATTTTGATTTTAGCAAAGCATTTGATGTTGTTCCTCACAAAATTTTATTACATAAATTAAGTAATTTTAGTCTCTCCACTAACTACGTTAATTGGTTTGAAAATTATTTAACAGATAGACAGTCTTGTGTTCGACTAGGTAATTCTCTCTCGGTTCCATTTAATAGTTTATGCGGTGTTCCTCAAGGGTCTACATTGGGACCTCTCTTATTTTTATTATTTATAAATGATATAAGTAAAAGAATAAGTTCTAGCTGCCTTTTATTTGTGGATGATCTCAAAATCTTTCGCAAAATTAATAGTTTGGTCGATTGTCAAATTCTTCAAAATGACATTAATTCAATTTCACAATGGTCTGTTGAAAATGGAATGAAAATTAATCAATCCAAAACTTTTGTTATTTCCTTTTCACGGAAAACTATCTCCCTAAAATTTAACTATTCTCTCAGTAATGTCGTAATTACTAAGAAAGATTGTATTAGAGATCTTTGTGTCCTACTTGATTCTAAATTATATTTCCATGATCATGTGCAATATATTTATACCCATTCGTTAAGAATGCTTGGTCTAATTAGGTCTATAACTTATTCTTTTTCCATTCCTATATGTTTATTAATTTTATACTATACGTTGGTTAGATCCAAGCTTGAATATGCATCTGTTGTATGGAATTCCATTACTTCCACTGACTCGGCTAAATTGGAGAATATTCAAAGAAAATTTATTTCCTTGTGTTCTTATAGATTTTTACCAAATTCCGATTATAACTATGAGATTAAATGCAATTATTTCAATTGCGGTAGTTTGTTCACCAGACGTCAGGATCTTGATTATTTATTTTTTTGTAAAGTCATTAAGGGTGATATTGATTGTGAATCTTTCATAAGGAATATCAGTCTTCGTATTCCTGCTAATGGTTTAAGATTTCATAAATTGTTTTATAATAAGAATCCTAAATCTCTCTCTCAGGTCTGCAGATGCATTAAATATGCTAATTTGCATGGATTTAACTTAGATCCATTTAATGTGTAGTATATATTTGAGTTTTTAACTCACTGATCTAATTTCATAATTATTTGTCCATTTTATTTCTTGCATTTGGTCAATTGATTAATGTAGACTATTCCATTATTTCAATTATCTCATTATACTAAATTTATGATTTTATAATTATTATTTATCAATGATTGATGTAGACTATTATATTGTTTGTATTTCATCTCATTGCCATTTTCTATCATTCATTTTCATCATCATTTGTTGTTTTGTTCTGTTTTGTATCTTGTGCTAAACTGTAATTGGCCTTGTGCTGTTGTTTTTGCACGTTAATATTCTAAATAAATAAATAAATTATTATTATTATCATCATCAAGTTATCGAAAAGAAATTATTATAAAAATGCTTAGAGAAACTAGATAAAAAAGATGAATATAGAATTTTCAATCAGTTATATCAGTAACAATAGATCCAGAGCCTTCTTCTTCAGTTACAGTTACAAGCCGGAGCCATACGTCGGCAACACTGTAATTAACTGTCAAACGGAGGCCTACTATCCAGAACACGTGTTTGTGCTAATGCCGATTTTCAATGTAAATTAATGTTTCAATATAAGTGTGTGTCGATGGAATTATGTTCGCGGTCGTACCAAACGTTAGTTGTTGATGTATTATAAACTAAGTGCGTGTTGGCGATAAAAACAAGACAATAAATGAAAATATGGCTGCATTCTTTGCAAATTTTTACGGTTGTTATTAATGACAAAATGATTGAACAATTCTTCTAAATATTAAATATTATATAAACTACATTTTTATAGTCTTACTTGTGATTTGTGGTGTATCAGAATTCTAGCCAAATTGTTGGGTCTCACCTGCTATATCAATAAAGTTACGCCGTTGATTTTCAAGTTCATTGTAAACAGCTGTTTTATGATCCCATAAATGTTGCAGTTTTGTTGAAGATTCGCAATGCCTGCTATACGTCAGAACTGTCTATATTTGTAGATGCATACACTCCCTTTGTTGGTTTTCAAGGTTTGTTTATTAATATTATTTCTTTTGTAATAATTTAGTTACAAACATGCTTCTTTTCACTTCGTAGTTAAAATTCACCCACTTTACGCTAATTGGCACATACTTAATAGATAATGATGTCTTTTGTTACGTATTATGTTGAAGGTATGTTCCTTCATTTTTTCATAGATCTTTATACTTGGCCTAGGCCTATTTAAAATTATATTTTAGAAAATTTGTAATAAATAATTTAGGATAACGGTATTGTTATGGTGACTGGCGAGGTTCAAACTAAAACTGGCTTCCTGGGCATCTGAAATATTTATAGGAAAGCACGACAGATAATCGCATGAAATTAAAATGTATATGATTTCACGTCAGAGGTGAAACAACATAAAGCGGCAAAAACATTGTCAATTTACTACCCACATAATGGTTATTTGATTGGAATAGGGTATTGCGAAAGTATACGTCGCTATTTTATTCATTTTTGGTACGAGTAACATTTCTTTAAGTTTTTAATTATTTTCCCTTGTACCATCAATTAAAAAACACGTATGCTTTTAATTTTTTTAAGTTATAAGTGGCTGTATGCAAGTACTTACACGGTATTCTGAAACTCAAATAAAATACCATTTCGATTCCGTAATAATAAATTACCTACATCAATACACTGAATCTTGAACATATGCACTTAGTTTTGTATCAATTAATGTCGAAAATGTACATGTGACAACGAAATCATAGCACTAAAACGTCAAACGTCATGCCTTTATTTCGCCTCCGCCCGCCTCCACTCAGCGTTGCCAAACCTACCCATGCTCCGGGTTGTAACTGAAGATGGCTCTAATAGATCGCACTGCACAGAGTATATTGGAGAGTACCGCATTCTTTTGATCCGACAAATGCCGACCCGGCGGCCATATTTACTCCTGCGGAGACTCAGTACACCGCAAGACTAGCATAGGAACATAGGTTTCTAGTGTGATATTCCATCGTTATCATGAAGAATGCCGTGTTGTTGTGCAGTTAATCAATGTGTAATCAATTGCTGTTGTACTGAATTAGCATTACAGCTTATTGTCTATGCGGGTACATGAATATATTAGGAGAAAATACACAAACTATTAGGGAAAAACACGGGAACTTTACTGAAGCAAGTAAAGCGATAGGTTTGGAAGTAAATCCCGAAAAGACAAATTAGCCTATATGATTGTCTCCTGACCAGAATATTATATGAAATGGAAATATAAAAATTAGAAATTTATCCTTCAAAGAGGTAGAAAAATTATTATATCTTGGAGCAACAGTAACGAATATAAATGACACTCGGGAGGAAATTAAACGCAGAATAAATATGGGAAATGCGAGTTATTATTCGGTTGAGAAGATTAGTCTGCTATCAAAAAATCTGAAAATTAGAATTTATAAAACAGTTATATTACCGGTTGTTCTGTATGGTTGTGAAAATTGGACTCTCACTTTGAGAGAGGAACAGAGGTTAAGGGTGTTTGAGAGTAAGGTGCTTAGGAAAATATTTTGGGCTAAGAGAAATTAAGTTACAGGAGAATGGAAAAAGTTACACAACGCAGAACTGCACGCATTGTATTCTTCACCTGACATAATTAGGAACATTACATCCAGACGTTTGAGATGGGCAGGGCATGTAGCACGTATGGGCGAATCCAGAAATCCATATAGAGTATTGTTGGGAAGCCGGAAGGAAAATGACCTTTGTTCAGGCCGAGACGTAAAAGGTGGGATAATATTAAAATGGATTTGAAGTAGGTGGGATATGATGGTAGAGACTGTATTAATCTTGCTCAAGATAGGGTCCGATGGCGAGCTTATGTGAGGGCCGCAATGAACCTCCGGGTTCCTTAAAAGCCACATGTAAGTATAATGACGTAATATTTGTAATTGAAAATATCAAGGTGGGCAAAAGCGGACGTTGGAAATTATTCCAAACTGGTATAATACTGGTAATAAAAACAGTTCTTAATTTTCAAGAAATTGTCTTAATAAAGGGAACTTCAAATATCTTATGCTAGATAGATGCACTCAGGATGCGTTAGAAAATTTATTTTCTTCTGTCCGTTCCTTAAATCCAATCCTGGATGCAATAGAATTAAAAAACTGCATTACGATTCATCAATTTTTCTATTTAAATAAAAGCATGAAAATTACGCAGTTTGCGATTCTGAACAATCAGTTGAGTTTCTAGATACAGATGTAAGTAAACCCGAAACAGAAAGGTCTAGTGAAGATGAATGTGAGCAAAAGAAATTGATATAGGCTAAATTGTAATTAGCCTAAACTGAAAATAGAAATATTGACTTGAGTGAACAACAAGCTGTTTACTATTTGTTGGGATCAGTTCTGTTCAAAATAAAACAAAATAAGTTATATAGTATTTGTGAAAACTGTATTTCATATCTAATAACTGATAACAGGGATGAATCTATAAATTTTATTAGCATATATTAGTGACTCTCAAGTCGTACAAGGAAATGTCACTTGTATACCCTTATAAATTCTTGTTTGATATAATTCTAAATGCAGAAAAATGTGAAACGTTGGTAGAAAATGTATTGACACTGAAGGATTTGAATTTTTTATTCATTAACACTTCAACTCATACGTTCCCAATTCGTTATAATATACTTGAAAAAGTCTTATCACAATTTAAGACTAAAATATATTTATTGTTAAGAAAATTATCTGTTATAGCAAATGCACAACAATAATTTGCTAAATGTGGCGGTCGAAATATTGGTGTGAGAATTGCACTAGAAAATTGCTGATGTTATCCCTATTGAAATGGACATAACATAAATAATAAAGTGTTATCTCTCATGAGTCATTTCACTATGACAGTCATGTTTATTAATTCTTGTCTCCTATGTTCAATAAAATATAACAACATGCATGATATCGCCTTTAATCACCATTGTTCTATCATTACTGCTTACGCTTCTGTGCCAAGCAAGGAGTAAATATGGCCGCCGCCGTCGAGAATGCGGTACTCTCTAATATAAACTGCTCTGGCACTGCACCTGAACTACAAGTATGGCCAATGCATAGTCTCTGCATCGACATAGTTTAGCTGCATATACAGGGCTTACAATATTTAAATGTTACTATTGCACGGGTTTTCACGTTTCAACCAACCGACTCGGCAACATGTGGGTTACAATAATTATATTGCTAAATTAGTGTCCAGCTCACATCGTAGAAAGTATTGGAAATTTTGCCCTCGATGTGTCAAGCAATGGTTTCGACAGCGTAGACTGAGACGTCTTTATCGTCGCTAGCAAGACAGACTTTAAGACTTTCATGTGTTACAAGGGTTGTGGTTTTTAAATCATTAATATAGTCCGGGTCAGCTTACTTCATACCCTAAGGGTGAAACCTAACCATTTTTCTCCCATTACTACATATGCTAGTGGATTGTAGTGATTTTCTAGTTTTCAGGTTGAATTTTCTTTTGCCAACTTCGTTTCGAATTTCGATACAGACAAATACTACAAATGGTAGTGATTTTGTAACTGGTATGTTGGCAGCTAAGACAAATATCGGCAATATTTATCGGCACTGGAGTTCCACGAAATTAAAATTGTACTTGATTTCTGAGCCGGTTACTGGAAGCTAGTGAAATTTGAACATTCTAATAATTAATTAATATCAGTAGACTATTAATATTAATACATAATAGTTATTTTATGTGTTTCGTTGTGGTTATAATTCAAGACTATAGTCGGGTAAGTCTTCGGAGTTAGTACTAATAATTTCATGTGGTCAAAATATATTTTTAGGTTAGGTCTCGCGAGTCAATTGTCAAGTCAAAGCAATGAATTTCATATTGCCAGACAAAATACTGTACATAATATGTTGATCCCTTTCTCGTATAGTTTGCCTACGAAAATATGTTAAAAATTATTAAATTATTTAGAATAGCCTTCCAACATAAAGGTAAGGTACGGTCAGTAAATAAGTCATTCAGTATGTAGGATCGTGTGATATCTGATAACAGTTGACAACACTGACAAGACGGCAATATTTGCTGTTTATGAACTGTTCTTATGTGATCCTCACTATAGACTGTTTTCTTGCAAATTGAAAAAAAAAAAAAAAAAAGTCCTTCCATTAGGAAAACTGGCAACCCTACTGGAGTGACTTAGGGACGAAAGGCTGCTGTCCAGACATGAATTCGTGTGTATTCCGTCGATGCGTTGTTGCCAAACTATGCAGAATGTCAGCCTACTTTTCTAATTAACCATACACTTAATAACGAAAGGTGTAATAGGTTTTGTTTATTTTAATGTATTCTATTGCCCTCTTAAATCAGCACAGTTAAATCACTTCCACTCTGTAGAGTTAGATGTAGGCAAGTAGACAACCATACGGCATGACGAGAACAACATGTTCTCAAGGATGAGTACGCATATTTCCGTGAAAAGTTCAATATCGATATGTTTACGTCATCACTATACGTACTTTGTTTACACTTGCTGCAGTCGGAAAGTATAAATACAAATATAAATTAACATTTGCTAGAATGCAGTTCTTACGAGCGGTAATAAAATGCAACAGACAAGTTAGGAAAACACCATAAATCAGTGGTTCTCAAAGTGGGAACCGCGGACCTCAGGAGGTTCCCGAAGCTCATTCTGTGGGTCCGCGAATATTATGGATAGGAATAATTTTTTCAGAAGGATTTTTATTTTTATTTTTTATGAGGGAGGTGGGATATGATGATAGAAACTGGATTAATCTTGCACAGGATAGGGACCGATGGCGGGCTTATGTGAGGGCGGCAATGAACCTTCGGGTTCCTTAAAAGCCATTTGTAAGTAAGTAAGTGGCAATAATGTAGGAAGGTCTTTGTTGGTACAATTTATAAATTCGTTCAATTGTTGTTCATGTGTTATTTTGTTCGGTATAGTCGCGACGCTGTTATTCCCGGCGTGACTCCTCCTCTTTGCTTACGTCTTTGGAAGTCAAGGCTCTATAAAGTCTAGATATGTAGTATCGTTCGCCATTTTTGTTCTTTAGTTGCCGAGCTACCAGACGAGGGATCTATTTGCCACACCGTTAAACATTATCATGTCGTAGCTCCTATGATAATAAATCAAACGCACTGTAATTCAGCAAATAATTGAGCGGCAAATAACGTCCTCGTGTGCTTTCTGCGAACGCCAACGAAAGAGCCAAAATGGCGGGCGATTATATTTATTTATCCAGTCTTAGGAAATGCGTAACGTCTTCATCAGTGAATCACAAGACGCACACGTTTAAATGTAGCCGACCTGCAACGTGACTGGCTGCCGGAAATTAGAGCGACGGGACTATAATAATGTCTCAAGCGCATTGGCCGTTGTCGGTTATAAATTTGTTGAATTGTTGTTGACGCCAATTGTATTCCCAAAAAAATTAAAATTAAAATTTTAATTTAAAATAATTATTAAACCGTGTAAGCCTGTAAGTTTAAACATAATAACAATAACCACAAACGTTTTATCTAATGGATCGCTGGCGTAAATATCATCCGTCATAATACATATGACGATGTACCAAGAGATTATTTTCCGGTTTCTAACTTTAACAGTAATGTGGCTTCAAATTCCCTCTGTCAGCATGGAGAGTTACAATCTCACCTAAGATGAGGAAGACGAGCTTGTTGAGTTATCACGTGACACTGCTTGGAAAAACGTTTAAGTGAATGTCAGCTTTTTTATTTTTGAACATAAAGAACTTTCACAAGTCACAACCTTGAAACATTATTTAATAACGTTTTCCACGACTTACTTGTGTGAAGAGGTATTTTTTACTTTTTCGTCTATCAAAACTGTTAAAATAATCCGAGTAAATGCGCGATAACTAACATCGATCCTAAATGTAAAAACATTTTAAGCACAAAAAAGTTCCAACATCCTCACCAAATATTAGTTTGGTGCATAGGTTTGTAGCGTTTTTCTGTACTTTCATTCATTTAATAGTACTATAGTGACACAGCTACCATAGCAACGAAAAACGCTACGAACTTAAGCAAATAGGTAAACTTGCAAAAATATACTCGATTTCTTTTGCAATAGTTTCTTAGCGTTTTAAGTACTTTCATTCATTTGATAGTACTATAGTGACACAGTTACCATAGCAACGAAAAACGCTACGAGCGTATGCACCAACCTAATAGGTAAAAAAAAAGGTAAAGGTATCCCCGTAACATGCCATGAAGGCACTTGGGGGGGCATGGAGGTAGAGCCCGATGCTTTTCATGACCTCGGCACTAGAATGAGGTGGTGTGGTCGGCACCACACTCTGACCGCTTTTTATCCCTGGGAAAGACTGAGTGGACGCTGAGTGAACCTCGAGGCCGTTCTGAAAGTTTGCCAACGAGAAAAAATCCTGTCATCACCTGGGATCGAACCCCGGACCTTTCAGTCCGTAGCCAGCTGCTCTACCAACTGAGCTACCCGGCCGCCACCTAACAGGTAAACTTGCAAAAATATGCTTGATTTCTTTTGCAATACAAGAATATTGCACAAAAAATGTACTGGAAGTAGAGCATAGTTTTGCTTTACATTTTTATTATGAACTTTACTGTAACACCTATTTTTTTCAGAAATGTATTATAATTGAAGGTTAAAAAAAACAACCATACTCCAAAAACATGAATTTTCAAGAGAAACAAAACAACAATCTGGCATGGATGTTGTTGACACTTCAAGTATGAAGTTCATCATGCCATTTCTTAAGGTGTTTTAGAAACTTGGGAAAACTGAAGTACTTTAATTACGTCATAGATATACATGTGTAAATGTAGGTAACTGTGGACAATGGTTGATTTAAGAAAAAATACTCTGTTATAGCTGAAGTGTGCCTCTCCTTTTATCTTTTTTTTCTTTATTATATCCTGTTTCTTCTCCTACTCCATAACTAATGCAATTCACGTGCCAAAGCATTTTTCTCTGAGGTGGCTTTTGCCGCGTACGTAAGAAGCAGTACTGCCAATCTAAACAGTTTAAAATTTTATGACTGAATATTTCAAGATGATATGAATGCGATATTTGTAAATGCTGCCATCATCCTGACCGGACAATGACTGTTTTTACAAAAAAAGACTCTGAACTATGGTTGTTTTATGAAAACCACTGAAAATTTCCACTTACATAACATAGGCGTATGTGTTTTTTTTCCCTTAACAATTAATTCACTAGATGGCCGCTACAATGCTCTCATCATATGCTTAATATCTAATATTTGCATATTTTGGACTGTTGTTGTTTAGTAAACTGTCCGAAGATAGGTTTGAACCTCATAAGTGATACCAATAAGGCATCATTCATGAGGCAACTAGGCCAGGAGATAATGGGGTAGAGTGGCCAGGGTTCTTCTTCTTTTTTTAAACCCTTCAATTATTTCTTTACGATTTTATTTTATTTCATTTTATTTTGTATATACAAGTATAAGTTATATATATTTTTCTTTTTTCTTATATTTTAATTTTCGATATTTTACATTTCTTTAGATTTCTCTCTTACATTAAATTAAAAAAAAATACGTTATGAATCTTTCAAAATTCAATAAATATAAATACAAAAAAAATATCATTTATGTATATAATATATTACTTTACTATATTGTTGCATTATATTTTGTATTTATTTCACAATTGTATTATTTAAAACTTTTTCATTTTACTTTATTATTATTTAAAGGAGCCATCGCCCCTTTTACTTTCTAGTTAACCTACTTTTCTGTGTATTTGGTATAATTTCATTGTATTTCTTGTATTATTATTTTGGTATTTTTCACTTTACTTTTGCTTACTTACATTTGATTACTTGAATTAAACAATTAAATAGTTCTGTGGCCGGGAGGAAAAAGGTCTTAAGTAAAAATTTTATACTTTTCAGGAAAGCAGTAGAAAGATTGAAATTGGTATCAATTATAAAGTTCTTTTAATTAAGAGGTTTTTCCTGGATATTATTTTTTTATATTTCTTCTAAACTAGGTAATGTTGCTCATTTAACAGTTTTCTTGATTATTTCCAAAAATAGCCGCACTTAAGCCCTTTTAAGACTACAACCCAAACTGAGAAGAAAGGACTATTTAAACATAAGACGTTTTTCATATCAAAATAAATGAAAAATGTAAATTATTAGGAATTCAAAATCGGTCTTAAACAATATAGGATTGTTTACCTGGTGCTTAAAGTTTTAAAATAAAAGGGCATCAGTATGTGATAAAATGCTAAAATACAAGTTAGACCTTTTTAATGGAGAAACATGGAAAATAAACATGTGGTGTTTGTAAGGAATAAAGTATTAAATATTCTTAAGTTCTTTATTCTGTGTGTGCTCGATGAAAAGTACTTAGGACATTTGGTAACGCTCTGTAAATCCAGTCAGGAGTCTTATTTGACTTTAACCATTTTACCAGATTGTAGATAATTGTTTTCGCTTTCAGAATATATAAAAATCTCATTTTCACAAAAAAATGACTTAAGACCTTTTTCCTCCTGGTCACAGAATTATTTTAGTGTAGGCTTAAATTTGTAATATTACTTTTTAACTGTTCAATGTAATATTCCATTCCCGGCCACAAGTTTTTGCTTCATCGGGAGTGCCAACCAAAAATGTACTATTATTATCTTTCATATAAAAATTGTTATTAAAAAAATTCAAATATATAATTAATATTTATTCTATTTTGGGAAATATAACAAATATAATTACTCACAATTACTTAATTTTAACCCCAAAATCTAATCTATCATTCCACTGACGACAGTCCGCGAAAATACTGATTTATGGAAAGGGGTTCCACAGTGGTAATTGATTTGAGAATCACTGCCATAAATCATTGTTTTGTTCTTTTGTTGTTGATATTTGAAATAATTGCGACATAATTTTTATGAAGACTCTAGAAAACAAATTAAATTTCGCTCACAAACCTGGCATTTATGTTCGATCCTCGGACTTTGTGAAATCGAAGCCGTCGCTCAGTTGGCATGTACGTCATTATGTCATGTCTCCGATGCTCAAGTTATCACGCAGGTTTCTAATGTATCAATCGCGTATAATTGAAACCGTTCAAACCCGACACTGGATCAACCGCGGATTTCACGCCTCTTCAAAGATCACGACTTGCTGCAGAATGTCAGGGCGCGGTTTGGGTTAATTATGGATATTTCATCAGACCAGTGCACAGTGTTGAAGTTAACGAAACTATCCAGGACGGACCCAGAGAAGATTTTATGTAACTTGTTGTAGGGAAAATTATTGAGATTTAGGACTTCTTTGCTGTAACCAATTTCACATTTTAAGGCGATGCATGATCATCATCCATACAGGTTATAGTCCCAGAAAGACTGTTACGGTCCACAAAAGTTTGTAAGGCTATTGGAAATAGTCGAATTTCGACTAATTTTATCATTTTTTATTTTCGAGCTACAAATGTACGGTTTTATGAAAATTTTATCTCATTGTATTAATTAAGTATATTCCATAGGGTAAAGGTTGGTAATACTGTGATATGAGTAATATTGTGATAGTTATTTTTGAGAATGTATTACAATTTTACTGAGCGAGAGAAGAACCGGTTTTGTGCAGCAACTTGTCCACGAATATTCCCTTCATACGTAGACGCAAAAAATCGATCTTTTTCTCGCTAAGTAAAATTGTAATAAATCCTCAAAAAGAACTATCACAATATTACTCATATCACGATATTACCAACCTTTACTCTATAATTTGTAGAAGTTGTGTTAATGTACGAGTTATGTCTAAACAACACTTTAAATTTAATTACCTCAAAAATTAACGTTTTCAACCACAAATATTCATTTTATTTCTCATTGGTTAAAGCTAGATTGATGAATTTATTTTATTAGGTTATTTTACGACGCTGTATCAACATCTAAGGTTATTTAGCATCTGAATGAAATGAAGGTGATAATGCCGGTGAAATGAGTCCGGGGTCCACCACCGAAAGTTACCCAGCATTTGCTCCTAATGGGTTGAGGAAAAACCCCGGAAAAAACCTCAACCAGGTAACTTGCCCCAACCGGGATTCGAACCCGGGCCACCTGGTTTCGCGGCCAGACGTGCTGACCGTTACTCCACAGGTGTGGACTAGATTGATGAAACTTGGCATAGTTATTCATTAATATCTCTGTTATGAAATGGTGCATTTCATTTGCTGTATATAGCATAGTTTTATTGCTAGCGAATTATACGTAAAGTAGTATTATTTTTTATTAATGTTTCAACACTGATGGAATTATATTTTTTTTTACAAATGAAGAAATTAGAGGAGGGCATTACTAACGTTCTATTGCACACTATTCAGTGTTTTTTAAGACAAAACTAGATTTTAAAAAATAATACAATTTTTTTTACAAATAGAATTTTCATCAACAATAAGAAAAGTAAAAGAGGAATAAATCTATTTTTCTTAAAGTATTTATGAGAAAAGATTGAAATTTACAATGTGTGATTATAATATTGATATGCATATTCAGAAAAAATTTCAACTCTCTATATAAAAAATTTCGGAATTCTTTATATTCTACAGTCTACTTCTTAGAAAGTTATTACTAAAATTAGGCCGCTTAACAAACAGAACATGAGTGTGTCAAAATGGTTTATTTCGGAAAACTGTTTACGCTACTCAATGAATATACTGCAAGCTGTGTCATATTGCTATCATAATTTTGTAGGCAATAATTCTATTGCTATTCTACCTGCAGCTATTTCAATTTCTTCAGGTTTACATTCTCAGTTTTTTTAAGCATTATTCATTTTTAAATATTATACAAAACGTTTTACAATTTTACATTACTGACAAACAAGTTTAAGTTGTTCAAAGAGTTAACAAACGAACCATGTTCTACTGTTAATGGCCGTCTAAAAACAGTATATATTATAGATGTGTTATTTTTTTATTTTGTTCGTAGGTTTCCTACACTTGATGTAACGGCATCGTTTCACAAATTCCCTTCCTCACAAAATAAAATTACACTTTTAACACTTGTATATTAAATAACTTTTTTGTGTAACCTACTACTTAGAAAAAGAAAAGTTCATTTTCCTATCTGGATGTACAGTGACTTGATTTTTACAAATCCTTTGAATGGTAGTTTAAGAAAAATTACAAACTGGCGTAACATTCACAGCACAAAAAAGAAACTGTATTGTTGCGAAATGAGTAAATTACATTTCATCTCCATGACACCCATTATTTCCCGAGTATCCATGACTTCGACCAATACACAACATGGGTACATTATAATATTTAAATTTAAAAATATATATTAAAATTATCCAGTAAAAATGATTTCGAACCCTATGCAAACACAAAATTAAAAATGATGAAAACACAGAATTTAAAATAATGAACTAAGTTTGAAGATGGTTTCCCCTTTCATCTAAACAGTTTAAAGAGGTAACTGGACAATTATTATGTTTTGAATGTTTTAATTCTGAATATGTTCGCGTTTGTTGATGACAAATAGACATTTGTAGAGATAGAGAACACATTCAGGGAGCAAATGTAACATGAACATAGATGCAAAGAATAGTAACTTGAATGTTTTCATGAAAAGGACGGTAATTTTAAAAGTAAAATATTATATTTCTGTCAAACTTCTTATGGAAGGAAGAATGATGTAGCAAATTTCCCATTTAGTTTACTGTTGTATTCTATCAAACAAGATACGTTATATTAGCAATACAATTGTTTATATGTAGATAATTTTATTGTTAGTCAAAATTACATATTAGGTAGTAATGCCGGTTTTTTTAAGTTTGGTGATGTGCAAGATTTTAATGACTTGCACTTCATGGGCAATGCAATATACAGGGACGCTATGGTTATTACTGAGTATAGTGAGTATATGGCAGTCGTCAATTTTATTGTTAATACAAAGAAAATAAAATCGTGATAAAGTCTGAGATTAGAGTCCTTCTAAAGCACTACTGGAAACAAGATTATAAAGCTGCTGCCGCTACTCGAAAGGATATGTGAATTCGATGGTGAAGGTGTCGTTAATGATCGTGTAGCACAACAATGGTTGCAGCTTTTCAGTAATGGTGAGGAAAACATTAAAGATCTACAAGGTCTTGGAAGGCCTAATTAGGCCTATATAGGATATTGAGAATACGCGGAGTTTTGGAATAAAATCCACAAACAATAAAATACTCCCATAGGTTGTCAGAACTTCTTGCTTCAGAAGATACAATACATCGCCAAGGCTCTTAGAAAATCATACAGAAGTTGTATATCTGTGCTTACGAATTGACACCTGAACTGGCTCACCGCAGAGTGGATATCTGTTATCATTTCATTTAGTGTTCTGCCCAAGGGCAGGTCTTTCACTGCAAACTCAGCTTTCTCCAATCTTTCCTATTTTCTGCCTTCCTCTTTGTTTCTTCATATGTTCCATATATTTATTTATTTATTTAATCTGATAGGATTAAGGACATAAGGCCTTCTCTTCCATCCTTCCATCTTATATCTTAATGTCGTCTATGATCTGATATCTTCTCCTACCCCGAAATCTTCTCCCATTCGCCATTCCTTCCAGTGCCTCCTTCAGTAGGCAGTTCTCAGCCAGTGACTCAACCAATTCCTTTTTCTCTTCCTGATCAGTTTCAGCATCATTCTTTCTATAGCTAATCCCATGAATGATACATTTATCAACAGTAATCTCACTAGAGGTTTTGATTTATCTAGAGTGGGATTTAATTGACTATTACACTATTAGAAGAAAGTATATAAAGATTAGAAGTAACGAAGTACTCCAATACAATAAAATATTAATTGACTTACGAAAACAAAACTGTCTTCAACCTATTATTGTACCATCTAAACATTACAAATATTAGGGGAGAGTTAGGTAGTATCGGACATCGGGTAATATCGGACAGTGTGTTTCTTTTATCTACCACCGAGTGGTAGTACCCGAATGACATGGTTACGTTTCTGTATGCGACATCACAGAAACGTAACCATGTCATTCAGGTACTATCATCTAGTGGTAGATGAAAGAAACTCACTGTCCGATATTACCCGATGTCCGATACTACCCAACTCTTCCCTACGCTAGATGGCAGTAGTGTGTTATGATTAGCTGTTTTCTTCTTATCAGCTGTGCCAACTATGGAATCTTCATTGAACTCTGTGGGCTGTTACTAGTCAAGAAGGTTTTGTTGATTCAGTTTCATTTTTATTAAAACAGTTGCATTCCACTTCAATTATCCGGATCCCAGAAATTAACGTCAGTTGACAGATGGTTTTCAATAAATCTTAATATTAAACGATCTCTAATACGTGACTTTCCATAATAACATATAGCAGAAGCTATAACGTAGCCAATTCTTGTTCTTGAATACAAATGGAATCATATTCGAAACTGCTGTGCATCGACTGGAGTGGTTTGTAGGCTAATTTTTTTTTTTTTTTTTTTTTTTTTGACGTCCAGATAGTGTTGCCAATTCAGCAGTTTTCCCGCGTTTTTCGGTTGTAGTTTAGCGGGTAAAATTTATGAAATTTGTATAGCTGATAGAGCGATTTAGCGGGTTTTTGTAGCACTCACAGCGGCAAAATAATCTAATTTTACATTGAAAATATAGCAATTTAGCGGTTTCTGCACGGCTTCACACCGGGATTTTAAGAATCGAGTTGGCAACACTGCGTCCAGACCAGTGCAGTTTGAAATGTTGGCAAACAAAGAAACAAATGAGTAAATGTATAATAGTCAGGAGAAATGTCACAACGAAGAAAAATGAATATCTTACAGAAACCCTGACTCCTCAAATCATAGGCTCGATCCCTGTCAGTCTGCCAAAGTCGTCGTGGAATACTGAAGGTGTGATTCACTGGGAGTTTGTTCCAAACGGACGTGCAATCGATGTAGATAACTTATTCTCAACAGCTAGAATGAGTTTATGAATTTTTAAAGGGAGTTACTCGGCATTGTTTAATAAAAAGAGAGTTGTCTTGCAACAGAACAATGAGAGATACAATACAGTTTGACCAACCATGAAAAAAAAATCCAGGAATTGAGAGGAATCGATCTGCTACAACACCTGGCGTAGGTCTATAGCCCTGATCTAACGCCTTCCAATTAACGTCTAGTCGACCTCGGTAGCGCAGTTGGTATAGCGCTGGCCTTCTATGCTCGAGATTGCGGGTTCGATCCCGGCCGAGGTCGACGGCATTTGTTTAAATGAGACAGGCTCATGTCAGTAGATTTACTGGCATGTAAAAGAACTCCTGCGGGACAAAAATTCCGGCACACCGGCGACGCTGATATAACCTCTGCAGTTGCGAGCGTCGTTAAATAAACCATAATTAAATTAATTAACGTCTGTTTCGATTCGTGACCCACTTCCTGCATGAAAAAAAATTCCAAAACTTGAAGGTCATTGAAATAAGTATCATCGAAGTCTTCGAATCAAACGTCACAAACCGGTACCCTCCCAGGATAACAAACTTCGCTGAAAGATGGCTAATGGCCTTTACTTTGAAGATTAGATTAATTTCTTGCCACACACTACAACTAAAATGTGTTGCAAAACTGATATTACTTGTGAGATAGTAATAATAATAATAATAATAATAATAATAATAATAATAATAATAATAATAATAATAATAATCAGAGACCGGAATTTTGGCAGAATGCCTTTTTAAATGTGGTAAATCTATCTTCATTTTGAAAGTAAATCTGTACGAATTATACTTTTGTGATTGAAACGTCACAGTTTTATGTTGCCCTTTTCTGCTTTTTTAACATACAGTAAATGCCTAATTTACAAAATAAATGTTTTTTGTCTTTATTTGATTCTTTATCTATTATTTATTAATGTATTATTAAAAATTGCCTACAGGTATATTTTAATTTATTTCTATAACCGCTACAATGAAAGCGACTTCACTGAATGTATATTATTGTCTTTCTGTCAGTTCATATTCTCTTTGCAACAATGAGTGCTGCCGTGCAAAAATGTATAACAGTAAGCGTTTTAATTATCGCTTGTGTTTATTTACAAGGCAAAAATGAGTGCGAGTCTATCGTTATTTTTAACGGTTATTTTTCTTTCAGTTTTCATTGCGACGTTGTTGTAGCTAGCTATAGTTCCGTCGCTCTAATTTCCGGCAGCCAATCGCGTTGCAGGTCGACTACATTTAAACGTGCGCGTCTTGTGACTCGCTTATGAAGACGTTATTCATTTCTTAAGGCTCGATAAATATTTATATTATTTCCCGCCATTTTGGCTCTTTCATTGGCTTTCGCAGAAAGCACACCAAGACGTTATTTGCCGCTCAATTATTTGCTGAATTACAGTGCGTTTGATGTATTATCATAGGAGCTACGACATGATAATGTTTAACGGTGTGGCAAATAGATTCCTCGTATGATAGCTCGGCAACGAAGGAACAAAAATGGCGAACGATACTACCTACCTAGACTTTATAGAGCCTTCACTTCCTAAGACGTAAGCAAAGAGGAGGAGTCACGCCGGGAATAATAGCGTCGCGACTATAAATATTTCATATCAGTACAACCAATCACAAAAATGTACTTTCTAAGGCTACTGGGAAGAAGATTTTTTTTGCTTCCAACAGTAATTGCAACATCGAGTCAAAAATCTCAATTTACATTCGACTTATGTAAAGCTTTTCTTGCTGCCGAAATCCCTTTGTGGAAAGTGCAAGGTTGTGGGTCTAGTGCAAGGTGTTTGTAATTGTCTTTTATTGCGTATTTTAGTTATTTATAATTCTTTTTTGACTGCTTATTTTAGCTATTTATAATGCCTTCTTGCCTGCCTATTTTAGCTATTTATGATGCCTTTTTGCCTGCCTATTTTAGCTATTTATGATGCCTTTTTGCCTGCCTATTTTAGCTATTTATGATGCCTTTTTGCCTGCCTATTTTAGCTATTTATGATGCCTTTTGCCTGCCTATTTTAGCTATTTATGATGCCTTTTTGCCTGCCTATTTTAGCTATTTATAATGCCTTTTTGCCTGCCTATTTTAGCTATTTATGATGCCTTTTTGCCTGCCTATTTTAGCTATTTATGATGCCTTTTTGCCTGCCTATTTTAATGGTTCATAACGTCTAAACTTCCGGTCGATGATGATGATGATGATGATGATAATAATAATAATAATAATAATGACAATAATAACAATATTTTTGTTACTGTGATGATCATTGTCACTATGTATATCAGCGGTTGACCATTTGTTTGTTCTGGCTGTGGTTTCCTGAACATTACGCGGTCTATTAATATTACAGCCCACTATTTGTGATTGTGTACCTTTCTCACGGATACCATATTTATGCAGAATTAGTTGTGCAAGGAAGAACAACGTAAAATCACAGTTTAGTATATACAGTTGCGAAGCTCAATACTTACTAAATATGCAAACATAGACAGTTGAAATATGCATCCATAGATAGTTGCTAGCCACCAGGATCGCTACTATCGCCTCATCACAGACTCTTTCCCTAGCAGACGATAAAATGTATTGTACTTTTGATATCGTATTGTTTTGAAAAATTAACACCTTCCTTCCATTATTGAAATATGAAATACATAAGGTTTATATATTATTTTCATAAAGTATATATTATATTTTATAAACTCACCTTCCTGGCAGCAATATAGTATGTTCGGATTTTCTGTTTCAGTGTATGGAGCTCAGTGAATTATTATATTATAATTTTATTGCGTATAATAGCTAAGTTTTATTTAGTATAATGTGTCCATAAGTTCCCTTTACTTCTTGTTGCATAATATGTTGCAGAAATCCTAATTACAAAACTGTGTTATTTTAATGTGAAGAGAATTTTACATGTTAACAAAATCTTTTCGCATCAACATTTTAAGTTTAGAATGGAAGCTATTTTGAGGTTTAATAAAAAAGAATTTATATTATGATTTTAATATAGCACCTCTACCTTCCTTGATAAAGACAGAAAATTTATCATACCACTCATGAAATTAATGTACGTACGATTGTTACTTCGTCTCTTAGGTAGTAGATAAATACAATAATTCAATACTCAATTGTAGTATTAAAATACAGACAAATTGAATGTGCGGAGTATCATACATGACATTATGCTTAATTATAAGGTATAATTGCGAATTTAGGAATATAAGATATAGTAAACGTAACCTATAATATTTCCATATGAATGGCAGGGCATTGGAGACCACTAAAATTAGACAGAAAGGGGCAACTGGGACAGTAAACATAACCTATAATTTCAACATATCGTGCGGTGCAACTGAAAATTATTGAATCGTGCATAAATGAATGTACAATAATTTCGCAACATTTAATCGAAATAAAGGCAGGTACCGGTAGGTCTATTACACATACGAACAACGTAATTTTCACACCAAAAATAATATTACACCTTAACTCGCAAGGAATTATGTCTGAAGTGTCTCCTAATCATTGTTTTAAATTTTATTAATGCAATTACACTACATTTTAGAGAAATATATGTTACTTTTTATGCATTCCAATTAATTTACATGGTTGAAACGCCGCCCTTCGTGATTGGGTTAAGCGAGTCACATGGTCTGCCTTACGGCCTGTATTAGATCACGATGGCAGTGACACAGTCTATTGTTCCTAGTACACACAGCGCTCCAAGCGGCTAGCAACTATCGCGAGAAATGCAAAAAAATCACCCCAAGCTTCGCGACTGTATATACTAGACTGTGGTAAAATATTTTCGACTTCACTTACTTTCTCTTGTGTTATTTTAAACAGGACGCCTTATTTTCTTTGCAGATGACGCTATTGCAATGTTATAACAAGATAAAATATCTTACCAATGACTTTCAAACTACATAAGTTAACCGCGTTCTTGGCATAATGCAAATAAAATGTCATTCAATACAGATACGTTAATGCAGTGGTAGATAAATATTACGTCGCATAAACTACAGCCCGCAATACACTACAATGTAGACGATAGGTGGGGGAGGATACTCAAACTGCTTAACATTAAATGAACAAGTGATGGCTAAGGGGAGGGAGCTCTTTCCTTACCCAAGGGTTGACTCGTGAGTCACGAAATGCCGACCACTGCTTTAATGTAATCAAGTTTCTGACATACAAGTCTGCATTTAAAGAGTTCTGTGTAGGAAATGATAATCTTTCAAAGCAAACTGTAATGCAATTTTTTTACTTAAATCTAAATCATCACATGAAAGAATAAAACAATATAAATTTAATCTAGCCTGTGAATTTTTCTGTAAATAAATTAACCAATAAATGAATTAATGACTAATTAATAAATGAATAAAATACATAATATATAAATAAATAATTAAATGGATTAATAAAAGGCGAGTGAGTGAGTGATTAAATAAATAAGTAAATAAATACATTAATGTATAATGAAATAAATATATAAATAGAAGAATGAATGAAGTAATGAATTAATTAATAACTAATAAAATTAATAAGCAAATAAAATAATAAATAAATACGTAAACAAATAAATAAGCACATAAATAAACAAAGGAATAAATAAAATAAATAAATATACAAATAAAATAAATAAATACATAAGCAAATTCAATTACTTCTCAGGTTCAATACAATTTTATTATTAAACTTGAAAAGTCATGGGCTAAACACATACGCGTATCTTGGTAATTTTCAGCACTACTTGGGCACGTTTAAAAACACTAGGAAAGTTGGAGTTAACCCTTAAATTCGCAAAGTATCCTAGAGGATACAACAGGTTAATAGGCTATATGTTATAATTTTAATAGAACAATAGAAAAATATTGGTAGGAAAATTAAAATTTCACAATACTATAATATTGTACAACATATAAAATATGGACATTGCGATAGTTGTTTTCTTTACAGTCCGACACGGTTTAATAAACTAGTGTGAGAAGTGAAGTTTTGTCATACAATAATTAGTCTAATTTTAAAGTTTCTTCTTTGAAGATTCTGGTGGATATTTTGTGTATTGGTGAAATAGTTTGTCAGTGCTTCCTGAAAATATTAGGAGTGTTTTTCATTATGTTATAGTGCTTTAAATATTAAAAGAAGTCATTGCTACAATCTGTTTACGTTTGTAACCAAGGACAACTCCGAAATATTTTAAGTTTTCATTTTATTTACTGTATTCATTCACTTTTCAAGAATCAAGCTATTTCTTTTAAAACGCTTAAGTTCAGTTATAACTGCCCTATCTTGAAGATATTCTTGTGAATTTTAGAAGAAATCTCATTGCCATGATTATTCCTCCTCCAGCTAATAATGGGCTGCATATAATTCAGTTGATGAAACGAATAAATTATACACTGGTCAAAAAAAGTTAAGCATAATTAGGCATATAACGGTTTTTATTAATTAAAATAAAATAGATAAATTATAATTGGGTTTCTTGGTTCCACAGAATAAACTTAAAAGTAGAAATACACTATTTGTTAACAATGGACTCAATATGAAATGAAAAAGTTGCATTGTTTGGAAACAACGGAAAAGATAAGGGAAGTTGAAATTCGTACATCATCAAAGAAAAGGAAATGGTGCTTTCAGTACCCTGTTTAATAACTTGTTGGTCCTCCACGAACCCTGAGGCACTCTTGTGTGCGACGGGGCATACTCAGTACCAACGCATCTAAGCTCTCCTGAGGCAAATTGTCCCATTCTTCCAAGGCAGCATTTCTGAGTTCTTGAATCGTTAATGGGTGATGTGGACGATTGGAAATGGCTCTCCTGAGAAAGCTCCATGCATGCTCTATGCAGTTCATATCCGGTGAGCATGCTGGCCAATCCATTCTTCGGATTCCATGTTCTACCAGATACCGCTGCACACTATGAGCACGATGAGGCCGAGCATTATCGTCCTGTAGAGTGAACCCTTCTCCTACAGTCTCTGCAAAGCCACTTACTATGGGTTGGAGGATGTTGTTCTCATACACGGCAGCAGTCATGTTTCCCTCTATTGAAACCAGTGGTGTGCGGCAGCCAAACATGACACCTGCCCAAAACAAGATTGAACCACCAAACTGTTGGTGACGTTCCGCGGTCATTGAGGGATGATTTCGTTCCCCTGCTCGTCTCCATACGCGAATAGAGTTGTCAGGTGTAGGCCCATTCTCACTTCGTCTGAGAATAAAGTTCTGGTCCATTGGTCCGTGTCCAATTCTTATGTGCTCTAGCCCATCTTGCACGAGCACCCCTTTGATGTGGACGGAGTGCTGGAGTCTTGAGTCGTCTTCGAGCATACAACCCTATGCCATGAAGTCTATTGTGCACAGTTTGGCTACTTACAACAACACCAGTGGCTTCGCGCAGGTCATGGCGCAGAGTTGTAGCTGATGCTACAGGGTTCCTACGTGCAGATAACCTTACATACCGGTCCTGACCTGGTGGTGTTTTGCGTGGACGGCCCTCGCGAGGTCGATCTGCTATTGACTGGGTTTCCTGCAACTTTCTCCAGAGTCTAGAGACAATACTCTGATTCACATGAAGGATGTTAGCAACATCAACTTGTCTCATGTTTTGTTCCATCAAAGTGATGATTTTGATGCGGTCTGCCATTGTAAGGGTGTTCCGAGCCATTGTACTGCACTATGAAGCAAAATGACACTGATTGAACTTTGCTCGAATTGTTTACTAGCCGTGATTTGGACGTTACCTTGTGATGCAGAATAAAACAAATGAAAGAGTTTGAATTGGTAAACATAATACTTGCCACATAAAACCAAAAGAAACATAAATATCAGGTATTATTGGGTAAACTGGAAATATGCTTAACTTTTTTTGACCAGTGTATAACTCTTTCTGTATACGTGCATATTAAATATAACAGGAAAAAGCTATGATCTAGTGTGAAATAATAATTAGAAAACATGGAACAACTTTATGATTTCTTCTTAGCTTCTACAAAGTCGTTTAATTTTATATATGATCATATACAATGAGTTGCAAATTAAACTCTGAGACATCTCCTGTTTTAACATTATATAACGAACCTAACTGCACTCAAAATTCTTCCACACAGGAAAATACTCAATGCAATTCACAATGTACGAGCACGCAATGCAATCCACAATGTACGAGCATGCCTTCCTCTACTACGCCTTGCCCCCACTGTGGAAAATTTTATCGTGGACAACATGGCATTAAAATTCATATAGCACGTGCCCATCCAGAAAAAACATAGGATTGCTATAGTCGAAAGACAGCCCAACTGGCAAAATAAAAAACATAGTAGCAATGAACACAATGATACAACTTTAATATCGTCACCTGACGTTATTTTGGATCCCATCACCACAGAGAAGTCTCCTGTCAGACAAACTCCACATAACTCCTCTTCTAGGTAGTTAAATCAATATCATCAAGAAATGTCTCACTGGAAAGCTGAATTTGAAAATATTACTACTGAAGAGGATTTCTATAGTAAAGTTGACAATTTTTCTCAATTTCTTGCCAACGCCATTACGCTACTCCCTGGCCCGAAACACCCAGCTCGTAAATATTACGAAGCAAGACAGGATAAACGTTTACTCAACAATCAAAGCTCTTATGAGCAGTCTAGCAATTCCGAACGCGCCACAAAGAGAGATAGGGAAAAACATCGATCGAAATACATGTACTAACTTACACAATTCCAATATTTTAATCAAAGAAGAAAAGCTGTCCATTCGATACTGAGAAAAAATAATCAGCGCTGTATTATTAACGTCAACAAAGTACACAACTCCTTATCGAAGAATTTTTCCGTCCCTAATAATTGTATTCGTCCTTCTTACGAACATGTCTCTGATACAGATGATTTAGGGTGGAATTCATAGTCGTCACTTAAAAAATGAGCGAACCCTTAAGTAATAAGTGTTTGCTTATAATAAGGGAACCCTTAAGTCAATTCCGAATTCATAGACAACACTTATTTTCACGTAATGAGTGCTCACTTACAGCTGCCGGACATGACGTCATAACAAAAGCTGACTCTCATTGAACTAATCGAAAGCAGCTCTGCATATGGGGTTGCTATAACGAGTTATCAATATTATTGTACTGAATAAGTTATATACAGCAATAGTTTCATGATATGTTAAATTCTAGTTGCATGTTAGTTATAGTTATAATCAGATATCCTACTAATTGGAACACGTGTTCTGTAGTAGTGAATTTCTTAAATAAATTAATTAAGCCTATTATGCCTACTATATAATACTGTATATTGAATTTATTAACATAGTGTTATATTTACTCTATAATTTGCCAATTATAGCTACATTTTACATTTTTGGCTATGATATCTATACTTAACCCCTTTTAATTTATTTTTATTTAGTATTTTTCATTTATATCTAGATCTGTGTCTTTTATTTAGGTAGTATCTACTTGTTTTTTTTTTTTAATTTTTAACTTGTAATTAACCTTGTATCTGCTTTATCTCTTCTTTTCATGTTATATGCAATTCTATGTTTTTTTTAACAAATATCTGTACTGTCTATTGCAATTGGGGCTTTGCCCTGTTATATAAATAAATAAATGAATGAATGAATGAATAAATAAATAAATAAATAACGATCAATTTGGCTAGAGCAAGAACTTCGAATTGATTTGAAAACGATATCGCTTCTTAAATTTCAGTTCACTATACATTTCCAGAGGATTCGCCATGTCTCTAATATACCTTTTTGGGACACATATTTTCCTCATTTCGTTCAACAAACTCCACAAAATCCTCAAAATCATTCTCAGTATACATTTTGAAAATGAGTGGTCACTTAAGGGTACAGATCAGCTCACTTAAGTAATCACTTAAGTAATCACTCATTATGTGAATGAGGGACAACTATGAATTAGAAATGAGTATAAGTAACCACTTAAGGGTTCACTCATTTATAAGTGACGACTATGAATTCCGCCCTTAACCCCGACTGAAACGTTTAGCACTACCATAACCAAAGGAGAAATTGTAGCGGCTGCTAATAAAATAGCTGTTGATACATCACCTGGACCCGACCACGTGCTTATGAGAGCAATTCGTAATGCAGTTTGCCATGAAATAATTTCTTTAATTGCAATACGTATGCTGTCGTTGTGTGAAATACCTCCTTGCCTCACAAAAGCACGGACTATATTAATTAATCTACAAAGGAGGCGATGTTACTGACTTAGGCAACTGGCGACCAATTAGGCCTACCATTTGTTCCATATTGAGAAGAATCATCGAGCGTGTACTCGACAAACGTCTTAGGAAAATTGTTACATTTCACGAGTTCCAACGCGGATTCACAAACAGCCCTGGTGCTTCAATAAACACTTCCTTACTTAATTATATTTTAAAAGAGGCCAAATCCAGAAAAACGAACACCATCTTGGTATTCTTGGACATTCGTAAGGCGTTTGACAATATTGGCCACCTCCATCTGAGAAACACTTTATCCTCTCTCAATGTGCCATCTCCCTTAGCCGAACTTATCGCTAAATTACAGGAAGTTAATACCACTCAGATCGAGGTTAACAACAGAAAAACGGAACCTATAGTAATATCAAGAGGTGTGATGCAAGGTTCACCCTTCTCGCCTTCATTATACAACATCGCGACGGATCACATCCTTCATGAGATTACTTCCGAAGAACTTGCCGAAGAATATGGTTTTAAACTCGTATCATGTCTTCCCAATGTAACCGTTCTGAGCTTCGCTGATGATATGGTAATTGTTGGGAAAGACTCTGAAGCTGCCAAACATATTGCCGAAATAACAACTAGAAGACTCCATGAAATTGGATTGGAGATTAACGCGAAAAAATCTAAATGCATCTCTATTGTAAACGGAAAACTTAATACGTCTTCTATTTTCCTCGATTCCACTACAGAAGTGTCCGCATTAGACATCAATGAAACCGTCAAATATCTTGGAGTAACTTACAATGACGAAACCGTTTTCGACTCCGCGAGAACTATGGAAGCCCTCCGATCTGAGTTAGAACGTCTGACCACCTCACCCTTGCTCCAGCCTTACCAAAAATACAACGTGGTTTCTTCCTTCATTTGTCCGAAGCTTGTATATCCTTTTCAAACAACCCCTCCCGATAAATTACGTGTCAAGTTCCTCAAAGATGTAGATCTTCTTATTAAAAGCTCAATTAAGGACATCCTACAACTTCCTGGAGATATTCCAGACAATATGTTGTATTCCGACAAAAAATTTAAAGGCTTAGGTATTTTCTGCGCACGTTGGGAAGCCTACTTGCAACACGTCAACTCTTGCATGAAGTTGAATATGTGTAATAATATGTACATAACAACAATAGATGTCTAATGGAGGAAGCTAAACATTGTTTGAACAACCTTCAAATCGATGAAACTGAACACCTAACTTCTACGAGTGGAGTAATAAACACCAGAAAAATTAGGACCGAATTACGCCAGCGAGAGTACAACGCATGGTGCAACTTACCTCAAAAGGGAAAAGGCGTTATTCTGTACAGTGAATTCACTCCCTCTAACAAATGGATAACTAAGCCCGATGGAATGACTAGCGGTAAATGGAAGGACGCTATCAAGATGACTGCCAACGTAAGCGCTGTAAGAGCCATACCCGGTAGATCTCAGGACAACCACTGCAGGCGATGCCTCAGTGAGATAGAAACCCTTGGACATGTCCTGGGAGCCTGCCCTTATGGCGAAACATTGCGTATACATAGGCACCATGCAATTAGAACTAAATTGGCCGATGCCCTTAGAAAACTAAAATACACCGTCTATGAAGAAGTCCACGGAACCGCCGACAATGGCAGTAATAGACGAATTGACATAATCGCCATTAGCGAATCCCTGTCTCAGGGTATAATAATCGACCCCACCATCAGGTTTGAAACGTATAAAGGACAGCCCGAAGACGTACATGAGGAGAAACGAGCAATCTACGTTCCAACCATCCCGTATTATAAAGATAAATACCAACTTCACGATATCAGTGTTACGGGATTGATGTTTGGAGCAAGAGGAACGATACCCAACTTCTCTTCTCAATTCTGTAAGACCCTAGGACTGCACAAATCTTTTCTGAATGAACTGGCCCTCCTCATAGTTAGAGAGTCAGTCAAACTTTTACGGAACCACCTGTATGGACTCTAACTCAGTGTATGGACAAAATTGACGCACCATTATCATTTTTATTTTTCCTTCTTAGCTTTCATTGATTCTTTACTTGAATTTTTTTTCTTCTGTAAACTGCCATTGTTTGTTTGTGTATTTGTTTTCCTTTTTTATTACTCTTTTAGCTCTCATCTTCTATTTGTTCTTGTATTGTTTTGTATGCTTTGTCTAATGGCAGCCTCTACTTTGAGGAAGCTTTGATAAATAAATAGGGGTTAAATATATTGATGTATGTATTTATTCGCAGGCTATTAATATAACAAAATTAGTAGAATTAATTAATCTACGTAAAATTTTCAAGTTAAGCACTGATGTACCTTCACAACTTTAACCAAAAGACTTGAAAACTTCTACAACAATATTTAATGAAATATTTGTCCATGAAATCACGTAATGATAAGGTTCTAGTCAGCATGTAAAACATGTCCACATTGTAACATGCTTTTGACATTTGGCGTCAAGCATTGTGTTTCGTCATACATCATTTTGCTCGTCATGGTCTCATTTATCATTATGGAAAATACTCGTACTTGTGAATGCAACAGCCATAATGCTTTGAGAAATGTTTCCCTGATGTTTTAAGAAATGTCATAGTCATGCTGAGACCATTTTATTTAAGTGTGCCTCAAGGTAGCTAATAATAATAATAATAATAATAATAATAATAATAATAATAATAATATTTTATTGTAATTAAGCTGCAATCAACTGCAATAGACAAAGTCATCAGAACATATATACAGGGTGTAAACCAGCCGTAGCGAGAACGTGACTCGCGAAACATTGTGGCTCGCAGTGATACCTGTGCATTTCGTTTGCTTCTAACCTCCGCCAACCCCCACCCTCTCACTCACTGGAGTCAAATTCCGTTCCATTTGTATTTGTCTCTGATCTGCGAAACCATGTACGAAACTTCCAAGTAGGATGGGAGGACGCATTTTTTTGCTGTCAATATGATGAGAATATTAAATGTATGATTTGTTCACAAGTATTACGAGGAAAACGGTTGTATAACATAAAACGGCATTATACTACATGTTACTCATGAAACATTAAAAGATTAAGTGTTATTGTTGTTGTTATCATCATAATCATCATCATCATCATCTCTGTACGTCGATTCTTTTTCAGCAGATGTACGAATAATGCGGTTAGCTCTTCAATTTGAACTCACTGATTTACTATGTGATGTCAAATGAAAGCTAGATGTAAGGACTTGACAAATGTTGAACTTTCAAATCTTTGCCAAAAAATAAATATCCATTGCTTCGTTCTTTCGCTTGCTCTGTTGAAGCCATGTTCGCTACAACTTACGTTTGTGAAAAATTATTTTCAACAATTAAAATAGTAAAAACCAAATTTAGATCACGACTGACAGACAAATACCTTCTTGATCAACTACGACTGGCAATAAGTGACATAATTCCTGATTTTGAAACTATGTCGCAGAGACATTCTGAAGACGGTTAATTTTAGGTTGTGATATTGTTCATTTATTGTTCATTTCTTTCTTTGTTACACGTACTAAACATTAGTTTGTAGCCTTGTACTGTATAAAATTATATTTAAGTGCTTGACGTAAGGAAAATGAAAATCTATTAATAAGTCAGACAGTTGCTTCACTTCCCCTTCGGGTATCCGCCTCCCTCCATAAGTGCTATGCACGTTCCAGGTTACACAGTGGCTCGGCGCATGATTACATTTTCGCCACCGCTGGTGTAAACGATGTAAACTGCCACAAAATACTAGTGCTAGAGCAGAAATAACTGAAGAAATAAAGTCAAATAATGTTTTTCTATAGTAGTGAACGTTTTCTCAGAAAAATGTGTTTTGTGAGTCTAACTTCTCTTTAAAAAGAGAATTTACTTTATCCGTACGTAGATATGCGTAAGCAGTAGTTTGTTACTCTGTTGGGCGCAAGGTCGTTGGCAATTACATTCACTTTCAGTCGAAGGCTAAACAAATAATTAGACTACCATAAATCTTACAAACATGGTATTTTATAAATACAAACCAACATTATAAGAAATAATTAAATTTCACTAAAATAATTAAATTTCACTAGACTTCTTGCTCAGTAGACTGGTACGAACTGTCTACATAATTCTGAGTTTATATCGTTCATATCCTGAATACAAGTATAAAAGTAACAAAAGCACGAAATGATGTTAATAGTTAACGAAACTGACTAAATTACAATTTGCAAAACTCTACAAATTCCTTGATGAAATTAAAGGAGTTGCCTATAAACCATCTATGGAATTTTCTCTTAAGGAAGGAGGTATATCATTGGCATGCAAAAAACTGAGTGGAATTCATTTTTTTTTTATATCTCAGCTACTATAAAAACTAAATGAACAAAACTTTTCATTTAATATTTTAGGAGAAAAATTCGCTCCGGCGCCGGGGATCAAACCCGGGTCCTTGGTTCTACGTACCAAGCGCTCTGACCACTGAGCTACCCCGAATTCAATCCACAGCACCGGATCGAACCTTCCTCCTTCGATGTTTCCCTTTTTAGCCTGACTCCAAGTTAGGCATATATTATGTTGTCGTGTATCCAATGTCAACTGCCATTATACTAGGAGCGCACTCAGCTGAGTGACTTGTTGGCCGGGAATCCGCAGTTATTATGCACTGCTAGCTAAGAGAATATTATAGATATATTAATTTATCTTACAGAATTTATCTGTAATATTGACACTTAATATTCTGTGGATTGAATTCGGCGTAGCTCAGTGGTCAGAGCGCTTAGTACGTAGAACCAAGGACCCGGGTTCGATCCCCGGCGCCGGAGCGAATTTTTCTCCTGAAATACTAAGTGTCAATATTACAGATAAATTCCGTAGGACAAATTAATATATCTATAATAAAACTTTTCATTTTTAATATACATACGTTACACTTTATAAAACACTGTTCGGAATATTAAAATAGCATAACTTATAATTACCTGTAAAAAATAATATCAAATATGCATATTTTCACAGCAGTAAAGCATTTACATAATAAAATATACAATTAATTAAATATCTGTCTGATTCTTTTACTGGAATGTTTTAAAGATCTACAACAACAACATAGTCTAAGAACTTTTACCATTTCTTCAATAAATATATATATATATTTTTTATTAATCGTTACCAATATTACATTTTCTAAACATTTGATTAAGAAAACATTTCCTGAAGGAATAGGTAAAAGATACTAGACTAATTTTTGATGTAAGTATTTAGAATATTTCTATAAAAAATCATGCAGATATGTTCAATTAATTGTAGATTTTATTATGTAAATGCTTTGCGGTTGTAAAAAAATTATGCAAATTTGATTTTATTTTTACAGGTAATTAATAATTATTATCCATTTTAATATTCTGAATAGTGTTTTATAAAGTGTAATGTATATATATTAAGCATGAAAAGTTTTGTTCAATTTAGCTTTTATAGTAGCTGAGATATAAAAAAAAGAATTTCACTAAATTTTTGCAGGCCAATGGTGTACCTTCTCCCTTAAACAAGATAAGTTGTGAATAAATTACAGTAGCAGGAAGTTTCCAGAACTGCATGCATTGTATTCTTCACCTGACATAATTAGGAATATTAAATCCAGATGTTTGAGATGGACAGGGCATGTAGGACGTATGGGCGAATCCAGAAATGCATATAGAGTGTTAGTTGAAAGATCTGAGGGAAATAGACCTTTGGAGAGGCCGAGACTTAGATGGGAAGATCATATAAAAATGGATTTGAGGAAGGTGGGATATGATGATAGAGACTGGATTAATCTTGCTCAGGACAGAGACCGATGGAGGGCTTATGTGAGAGCGACAATGAACCTCCGGGTTACTTAAAAGCCATAAGTAAGTAAGGCTATAAAACTGTAGTTTTTTCCTTTTGTCTTCATTCTTTATTTGATCTAATCTTGTGCATCCTTTTGTTTTTCTTAAAAGAACCATTTCAGCACTTTGTACTTCATTATGAATACTCTTAAAATGAATCCATGTTTCTGAACCATATAAGAGGACAGGTGTAGCCATCGTTTTGTAGAACTTCATTCTTGTCGCCTTTCTTGTTTTATTTTTCAGTGTTCGATGAATGGTAACGCATAACTATTGGAATTTTTATACTTTTTCGTCAACATCACCTTTCGTTTCATTTGTTTTATATTTATTTCGCAACCTAGGTAGTTAAAACTTTCCACTTGATCTAAATTATGACCCTCCAGTATATGTATTGAGCGTATTAATGACTTTCTCCAAAATGTCATTATTTTAGTTTTTTTTTTCAGTGAAATTTTTAAATTATACAATGCACATATTTTCTTAAGGTTATTACAGTAGAGCATTGATTATCCGAAACAATTGGGGACGGGAGGTGTTCGGATAACTTATTTTTCGGATAATTAATAATTTACGAAAACAAATGTACCGGTGTCACAGGAGCACTATGAAACAAAGAAATGCTGATATTAATCACAAAACTGTACATACAGTATATATTTTGTAGCACACGTCTTACAAATAACACAGAAAACTGACTAACCTAGGTTGACAAGTTCAAAACGGCCATTAAAGTAGGCCTACAGTTAGGAAAAGAAGTCCAAACTTTTTTTTTTGTTTGCTTCAGAACTGAGACTTTTTTTTTTTTCCGCTAAATCTCGCAAACAGCGCTAGCGAAACTTCTACATGGCACGCGCGCAAATTCAAATTTGCCGATTGGAACGCTTTCGGTTAACGGATGTTTCGGTTGATCAGTACTCGGATAATCGATGTTCTACTGTACTATTTTTATTATTATTATTATTATTATTATTATTATTATTATTATTATTATTATTATAAGCAGGCATTAACGTAATCGTGTGAACATGAAATCGGAGATGTAACAAGAGTAAGCAATTGTAACAATGAGAACACACTTGAAGTGGTTTCGGAAACGTGAAGGAGTCTCATTTCAACCTCCTTGTGCTTGTCTCCTCGACAGTGGGGACAGACCCGACTGACCTCACGTGTAACGAATCGTCATGCCGAAGTATTAAGCTCGCCTCTCCCCACGGCAACTTCGTGGCAGGCCAGTAAGCAACGTATCGTTAGTGCGATCGGAGCTGTTCGCCTAGGTAACACCGCATGTGGTTTCGGAGACCCTCTTGACACGCCGACTTCACATCAGGTAAAATATTCGCACTGCCAGTGTCGTTAAACAGCAACAATAAGTAGCCTCGTGTATTGCTTCCAATTAGATCAGATCTATCATCGTCAAAAATTATGCAATTAGCCAGTTACAGCTTCAAAACTTTTAAGTTAATTTGAAACTGACCACACAGCAATCCGTGTTGCCCTTGGTTTTTATCAGTATTGGAAACGCTATCGTATTTGGCCGCAGGCCGCTATAGGCCGCTATGTACATGCGACGGCTAAGGTGAGACATGTTCAACATTGCGTAGGCTACAGACCCGTAGCTAGAGGGGGAGGAGGGGGCTTTGCCCCCCAAAGCATCTTTTCGCCCCCCCCCCAGATATGTTCAAGACTGTAATTAGATTTGTCTTGCCCAGTTGTTGTTAATCTATCAAGAATTTGCAAGATTACAATTTTTCTCTTTTAGGGTATGTGTATGTGAATGACCACAAATATTATCGGAAATTGCAGGCTCTAAATTTCTAAAATTTTATAAGAAAATGAACTCACAATTGGACAAAAATTACAAGGTGCCACAACAAGACTTATTAGAAGGTTAAATAGGCCTATCTGATAAAAGTTAAAAAAACGTTAGTAATAATATTTTTCAAACCAGTTTTATTAAGTATAAAAAAAAACAAAAATATTCTGCAGTTACATCATTTGGTATCCATAACAGTGTTATGGCCTCTCTGACATCTTTAATATTTTTCCTGCATATAATAAACACTTATTTCTGAAAAGTAGACTACTCTCAGACATGTAGATTTTTCTATTTTAATACAATTAATTTTTTTATTTGTCCTATATAAAATATATTAAAATTTACATAATGTTTTGTGACCTAATTTTTCTATTTTCAAAGAAATGGGCATTATTGTAGTCTACCTTTTGCATAAATGCATGTTAAATCAGTGTACAAAATTTCAGAATTCTATCTCTAATGGTTGTGGAGTTATGAAATAATATGTGTGAAAATTTTCAAATATTGGAAAATTTAATTTAAAGTAAAAAATGAATTCTAAAAATATTATTAGTAACCTTTTCATACTTTTATCAGATATTTAAGTTCTAATACTCTTGCTGTGATACCTTGTAATTTTTGTCCAGTTGTGAGTTCATTTAGGCCTACTTATAACATTTTAGAAATCTAGAGCCTGCAATTTCTGATAATATTTGTGGTCGTTCACGTACATATACCCTTAAGGTATATGTACACCTTTACATCCAAAAAATTTTGTTTTCTATAATTTTGCTCTGTAAAATTTTTATACAGTTGAGAATGGTACCAGAAAGAGAATGAAGTGAACAGATCCCTTGAAATTATATCTAAATTGTTTTTAAAAATTATTTTGTTTATAATTTTGACACGCAACTTGAAACATGATAGCTCATGCAGTTTTTAAGATAGAGCCACAGTTTTTTCACTGTTTTATAGCTAACACTATTCTTTAGTGCCTGACATAGAGCTATTTTTTATTTCTATTCACATTAATTAAATATTACTATATATGTAACTTACAATAATATTTTATGTTGCATAAATCATGTAAAAATCCATAGATATTTATTAATTATATTAATGTTATTTTACTCATTGTCAGACGCTGGGGGACATTTCAATCTTCAAAATGACACCAATATCTTCTTGGTATCATCATATTTGACTGAGATATCATGTTTGAAAGAATTAAATATTCTAAAATTACTATTTACAGGAAATGAGCCACAAATTTTCAGAGCCGAGAAGACCCCATCATCATATGTCACCCCTTAAGCAGCTTCATGTCGATCCTCTTTCAGCTTCTTTTTGCCTCTCAAATACCTCCGCCTTGTTTTTAACTTCAGGTGTTGAATTTTTTTTTGGCATTTTTGTCCCTATTTCCATTGATGCAACAAATCCTGCGATGGTGTTTGTCCCAGGGTTTATGCCCATCCTCCTCAGAATTATAATTTCTACTTTTGGACTCTTATTAAAATGACGTACAACATCATTGACACACAAATTTACAGTTTTATGACTAACAGTAAAAGATTATAAATTACTTCATTATGTAAAAAGTTTTTTCAATCTAATGATCATGCCCAGATATCTATGCATCTATTTCGGGACTTGAAAGAAGTTTATTTTACAAGCAATGCTGGACGAGGGGATTGACTGCTACGAAGATCACTCCAAAAGTAATGCACTCCAAAAGTAAGTGATCGTGGCTGATGACGCAGCATTTTGGAAAATGGGACTTATCTGAAAAACCATAAGGCATAAATCGAAAATTATTATATCAAATTAAAGAGGAGAAAATATTTTGAAAATTCTAAATTTTCATCATTTTTTGCGTTTTGTGGGTGTACATATACTTTAATGCTCATTCTTCATTCTCGGCATTTAGTATCCCGTGGATAGTGAAATTTTCATGACTTCCTAATCTGTAATTTTTCACAATAGTTGCATGATTCTATAAAAGAACTGTGATATACGTCCTGACCCCCTAATGTCGCAGCTGCCCCCCTTAAAAGAAGTTCTAGCTACGGGTGTGGAAGATTGAACACTGTATTAGTATCTTTGACTTTGTGTATTGATATCTTTCACTTTGTATTTGATCTTTGCGATGCTTAATATCTTAACTTTTGGACTGAACTATGGGTAATAAAATGGTAGCTTCACCCACGACCGGAACTTACTCCACTTCCAACCACTACACTATTTTTTGGTGCCGAAACCCGGGAACGAACCAGGGACCTTCGAGTTAAAAAACGGGCCTGATTACGCGACAGCCAGTGTCAAGCGCTTTAAATTCCAACGATATTTTTCAGTTTTCAATGTGATGTGTGTAAGGTGTAGGTTCTGCCTTGTGCTCACCACACATCACGGGCCTCTCGTTATACAGGGTGATTTAGGACCTCTGCACCAAACTGTGAGGAATGATGGAGCTCACATGGAGGAATATTTCTTGTCAACCCATTTTCTCTGACGCATCGTTTAGGAGCTACGTGATTTAATTACGAAACAATGAACTACTTAATTTACTTCCATACAGTTTACAGCAGGTGTTAATGTACAGTTTACAATTCGACAATGTTCACAGCAGGTGTTCAAAGTGCTTACTCTGAACCGCATTGTATTCTTGACATTGTGGTAACATTGACCGTCGAACTCTCTCCAACATATGGGATCCTGGTGAAGTTGGTCAAAGACAAAGTGTATCAGTACAATCAATTCCTCTCTGGTGTCAACTGGAGTGGTATGTCTAAAAAAATCAAGAGACGTTAAGTCCGGCGATCGTACTGGCCACGCAATTGGTCCCCCTCTCCCTATCCACCTCTCACCGTTGTTGATATTTGCCCGTATAGCAAGAGTGAAGTGCGGCGGAGATCTATAAAGCTGGAACCACAAGTGCTTTTGTATCGCGAGGAGTACATTCCTCATGCAGTGGCCTTGTATTCTGATGAGCCTGAAGGTAAGCTCCATTAAATTCCTCAAGCAATCCATCCTGGTGTTGTGGAAGAGAAGGCCTGATGGCCTTAACTACACCAGAATAAATACTTACTTACTTACTCACTTACTTTCTTACTTACTTACTTACTGGCTTTTAAGGAACCCGTAGGTTCATTGTCGCCCTCACATAAGCCCGCCATAGGTCCCTATCCTGAGAAAGATCAATCCAGTCTCTATCATCATATCCCACCTCCCTCAAATCCATTTTAATATAATCTTCCCATCTACGTCTCGGCCTCCCCAAAGATCTTTTTCCCTCCGGCCTCGCAACTAACACTATATGCATTTCTGGATTCGCCCATACGTGCTACATGCCCTGCCCATCTCAAACACCAGAATAAATAAATAAATAAATAAATAAATAATAAATTGTACGTACACCAAACTCAAAGACGGCACTCTGAGGGTTGGGGGTTGATGCAATAATAACAGAGTTACCGTTTCAAAATTTTTCTTGTGAGCGTATTGTACACAGAAGCACGAGTAGGGGTGAGGAAAAGGAGGCGTGGCTCGATTGAATACAGTAAATATCTTTTTTAGTTCGTTATTTAACGACGCTGTAGCAACTACTCGGTTATTTAGCGTCGATGGGATTTATGATAGTGAAATGATATTTGGCGAGATGAGGCCGAATATTCGCCATAGATTACCTGACATTAGCCTTGCAGTTGAGAAAAGCCTAGGAAAAACCGAACCAGATAATCAGCCCAAGTGGGAATCGAACACACGCCCGAGCGCAACTCCGGATCGGCAGACAAGCCGACTGAGCTACGTCGGTGGCTCTATAAATTTTCCCACCAATGTACGTAGCGATGCATTGTAAAGAGGGTTGCATACAACACGTCGGAGAAAATATGTTGTCTGACAAAAAATGGTCCCCTATGCGAAGTCTATTACACCACTGAGTTTGGTACAGAGGTTCTGAACCACTCTGTATATAGTTCATTGTGTTGTGAGCGAACCCTGCTGACCCCTTAAGGAAATATAGTAAAACCTCATTAATCCGGACTAATTGGGAGGATAAGTTGACCGGTTTAACGAAAGTCCGGATTAACCGAAATAACCTAAAAGAACAGTATAAATTGCATTAAAACTCCGTTTATAGTAACAAAAAAACTTTATCATGGTGTATTTAGAGGTCATAGTCCTAAATACACTATTGGTGTAATATTGTAATTATTATAATTCCATAGTTATAATGTATAAAAGTAAGTCTTAAAACAAGGTTCTTTAATTTTTCCTAACTCATCTTTTTTTGTCTGTCCGGATTAAGCGAAGTCAGTCTTATCGGGGTCCGGATTAACGAGGCTTTACTGTATTTACAGCGGATTTTTCGTAAGGTGTTCCAGTCCCTCCTGTTACTTAACTCTACCTAAAGATAACTTAAACGTAAGGACAACACAGACATCCAGGATACCAAGGAACAATTCCTAACCAAAGAAAAATCTTTTAAAAGAGTTGTGAATCGAACCCGAAGCCTCCTGATTAGCAATAAGCGTTGCTAATCACTAGACCAAGAGGCTGACCATATGTCTAAATTTAAGTAAAATAAACTTTATAAAACTCTCGACATACGTCTATACGTGGATCTATTATTACCCCTTTATTAAAGAAAACAGGATTTGATTGATAAATATTCATTTTTGGCCTAAGTATAAATTGTTACTGGTGTAGTTTAGAAGATTTCTGATCATCCTGAAATAGAATTCAGGGATGTTTTAATCAACCAGTCATGCTGTTTCAGTCATATCATTATCAATCTCTAATTTCTTTACTTGAAAGTAAATTTCTTCTTGCGTCAGTTACGGACACACACACAAAAAAGTCTGACGGGACTAAATCTAGTGAATATGGTAAACGAAACTTCATTTAAAATGCACAGTCTTGCAGTGTCATCTAGAGTTGCAAACGATATGTTCAAGGTTAACTCCTTTGCTTGGTTTCCCTAACTTCTCGAACTTCAGTTCTTCTTGTAGTGGTCTTAGACGGTTAAAATAAAATAGCATTCAACTTAGTGACACTATGTGATAATTTATTTTGCATCCCAAAGGACCTGAAGCCATTAACATTTCTAGTTTAACTCAGCGCTCGAAACAATCCGGTGCAACTGCCCATAGATAGCCGAGGTCAGCAAGGAAAGATCATCGTACTAACCACACGATACTTCCGTACTGGTTGAATGATTTTTCACCTTTGCTGAGGAATGTGGACGTGACGCCAGAAGTCGGCCAGCCATATAGCTGGTTTCCTTAACAGGATTTTGCAACCTATCGTAGCTCCCCAAATTCATCAAGATAATAAGTGGGCACCGTTCCCACAAACTCGCCCGAAATTCCCGTCGTCAATAGCAACCAACACTATCACGGTAAAAACCATTTGTGCGAGATCGTGCGTATTTGCTTGGTTTCCGCACAAAACCAATCCGCGGAAAGTCTAAAATTCCACATTCAGTATTCCCAACCTAACACACATAACAATTTTCCTCTTCTTACCGCTTAAGTGACATATTGATTTTACTGCTTTAGGCTTTTAACATTATTTTTAGAGACATTCAATATAGTAATAATTATAAATTGGAAACTTACCACTGCAATTTCACCTAAATTGTACTGTTAATTATTGTTTTTAAATATTTTCAAAAATTAAGTAAACTCTACAACTCCACTAAAGTTACTGCATTCCTGATGCAAGTAACATTAAGGAAGCCGTGAAAAAATCAACAAGATTCCAGACTCATCATAGGCTGGGGGGAAAAAAAAGACAGACTTATATCACGGCCTGCTGGAGCATAGTAAACACAGAAAACATTTTAAAGCAACAATGTTGAAGATAGATATTTTTGTCATTGAACAGAAACCAAGATGGAGATTTAATTGCAACTAATTAGAAATTCCTCTTTCAGGTATGTAATAAACGATCTTCGCACAAAATAATGTACGATACACGAGCGGTATGTTTTCTTTCAATTCTCGGAAATTAAAAAAGCTCAACTACGTTTCGCTTTTTCAAACTTTTCCTCGAACATGAAAACTTCAACATACCGCTCTTGTAACGCATATTACTATTTCGCCCTAAAAACAAGCTAATAACAGCATACTTACGGCAGTGGGAAAACAACATTTTACCTACTTTTGCCCATCCCACTATACAATTAATTGGCTACGGCATTATCGCAAAGTATGACTGAATTATGAAGCAATGTTACTTGTCGTTATGGTAATATAAAAATTAAGTGACCATGTAAATTAAAATTAGAAATGAGTATTGGCAAACCGAATGACTATTCGATGACATTGTGGACAGTTTTATTATCAGTTTTAAGAAGCAACTTAGAATGACAAAGACACCCATTTTTCACAACTTGCAACATTGTCCTCAGTGCAGACTTGCACGGCCCGCCCTCCCTCGTCCTGTAGGATGGACCTGAAGTACCGTACTATATCGTGTAAGAACATACTCATCACACTATAAATGCATAGTGATACACAACTGATTTTGATCACAAGCCGCCACTGACTCTCAGCACGCCTCTTTTTAAGTGACCATTAAAGACTTAAGATATCAGTTGGTAATCGCAAGCAATGCAGCAGTAATGAGCAAGTATAGAATTAAAAGAGCGCACGCGTAATGAGAATAGGCCTATCAGCAGATTGATTGCCGAATAAATTACAGAACTATAATCCTCAAGGTCGAGGAATCGATAGCAGTCCAATAACTAGGTGTGGATCAGTCATAAGGAGACAGAGTAGAACTCTAGGGCAGTGGTTCCCAAACTTCTTGAAGGTGCGACCCAATTTTGGACGAGACTTGTCCCCTTTCGAAAAATTTAAATCCCTTTAAAATTGCAACTAACTAGAATTTCATCCAAAACCACTGAAATGTAAATACCTGTAAAATTACAACCAACTATAATTTCATCCAAAACCACTGAAATGTAAATCCCTGTAAAACTGCAACCACCTTGAATTTCATCCAAAACCACTGAAATGTAAATTCCTGTAAAATTGGAACCAACTATAATTTCATCCAAAACCACTGAAATGTAAATTCCTCTAAAATTGCAAACACTTATAATTTCATCTAAAAACCACTGAAATGTCAATTCCTGTAAAATTGCAACCAACTAGAATTTCATCCAAAACCACTGAAATGTAAATTCCTGTAAAATTGCAACCAACTATAATTTCATCCAAAACCACTGAAATATAAATTCATGTAAAATTGCAACCAACTATAATTTCATCCAAAACCACTGAAATGTAAATTCCTGTAAAATTGCAGCCAACTATAATTTCATCCAAAATCACTGAAATATAAATTCCTGTAAAATTGCAACCAACTATAATTTCATCCAAAACCACTGAAATATAAATTCCTGTAAAATTGCAACCAACTATAATTCCATCCAAAACCACTCAAATATAAATTCCTATAAAATTGCAACCAACTATAATTCCATCCAAAACCACTGAAATGTAAATTCCTGTAAAATTGCAGCCAACTATAATTTCATCCAAAATCACTGAAATATAAATTCCTGTAAAATTGCAACCAACTATAATTTCATCCAAAACCACTGAAATATAAATTCCTGTAAAATTGCAACCACTTATAATTTCATCCAATACCACTGAAATTTAAATTCCTGTAAAATTGCAACCAACTATAATTTCATCCAAAACCACTGAAATATAAATTCCTGTAAAATTGCAACCAACTATAATTTCATCCAAAATCACTGAAATATAAATTCCTGTAAAATTGCAACCACTTATAATTTCATCCAATACCACTGAAATGTAAATTCCTGTAAAATTGCAACCAACTGTAATTTCATCCAAAACCACTGAATATCAGCTAAAGTACGAATTTAAATAACAGGTTTTTTAATATTTTCCGGAAGAAACCAAAACAATAAATTACTACAATCACAAATGGATATTGAATCCGTTTGTAAATAGCTGCGTTCAACTGATTGAAAATCCACCCAAAAAAAAATAAAATAAAAATAAAAAAACATTAATTGAAATATGTAAGCTTACTTAGTGATGAAACGTTAGAAATGGGTATTTTTTCACGGAACATAGACCAGTTTTATATCGAAAAAATATCTCGAGCTTACAAGAGAAGCTCTTAAATTGTTGATAAGTTGATAGTAATCTCGTATTTGTGCGAAATAAGTTTTTCGTCTATGACTACCATCAAAACAAAAGCTAAAAATCTCATTGAACTTGAAAATGATATCACCACAGTCTAGAACATAGTCACGAAGCTCAATACGTAGAGAATATTCATCCAATAACAGTTTAACTTTAGTTGCTAGCCACTAGAATCGCTACTCCTAGTACTCTCAGTTGCTAACCGCTTGGAGCATTGTATCGGGAGAAATGCAAAAAAATGACCTCAAGCTTCGTGACTATGTACTATACTGTGATATCACTATATGTGTATCGAATACTTATTCCAGATTTAAGAAGCTACTTTCTGAAAAACAGGTTCGATTATCTGTAGTATTTGCATGAGTGCAGTTTCATCTTATTGATAAATTTATGCTAATAAGATGTAATCACAAGTGTAATTTAATAAGATTATTCAACGAATAAATTTATTTAACTTGTAAAACCGGATCACTTACGTAAATAATAATAATTATAATAAAACACAGCAATAAGACATTTTTACGTTTCCTTTTATTTAAGTTCAAAAACAAACTGCTATCACGGCATACTAAATACTATTGCCAACTACTCAGAGCGAAAATACGAAACAGTAATCGCTTCTCTTCGTCGTAATAGCCATGTTTCTTCCCCATACATACATTGTCACACTCCATACAAAGCATTTCACTAGTCTCTTCATTAGTTCTTTTTCCATAGGTCTACACAAGAAGCTACTTTTTCATTAAAAACTCCTTTTGCAATTACTATTCTCCCTTTGGTTTCCTGGCAGCAGCTCATATTACTGCTTATCATCTTTATTTTTCTTCCGATAACCATGGTCTTGGTCTTGTTTGCATTTATCTTCATCCCATACTGCTCACGGCTGTCATTTAGTCCCAGTAGCATAGCCCTTAGTATCATAGCCTCTTCTACTAAGAACGTCATATCATCAGCAAACCTTACGCTCTTTGTTCTCCTTCTTACTATTATCACTCCTCCCATGTTCTGAAAGCAGTTTTTCACTAAATCCTCCAAGTAGAATCCCCCAACGTAGCAACACTGATCTGCAACGATATGATCTTGAAAGAAAGATATTTCTGAATTACATCTTCACAATGGGTGAAATAATGAGACACTTATTTCAGGCCGAAGTAAAAAAAAATGTTATTCATAAGAGTGGCAATATCCAAAATAAAAGTCCCCACAAAGTTGTTAGCTATACAGGTTCCACTGAAGTTATTGTTTATTACATTATTACATTAGGGAAAACACGGAAATTTTACTTGAAGCAAGTAAAGCAATCGGTTTGGAAGTAAATCCCGAAAAGATAAAGTATATGATTATGTCTCGTGACCAGAATATTGTACGAAATGGAAATATAAAAATTGGAGATTTATCCTTCGAAGAGGTGGAAAAATTCAAATATCTTGGAGCAACAGTAACAAATATAAATGACACTCGGGAGGAAATTAAACGCAGAATAAATATGGGAAATGCGTGTTATTATTCGGTTGAGAAGCTCTTATCATCCAGTCTGCTGTCCAAAAATATGAAAGTTAGAATTTATAAAACAGTTATATTACCGGTTCTTCTGTATGGTTGTGAAACTTGGACTCTCACTCTGAGAGAGGAACATAGGTTAAGGGTGTTCGAGAATAAGGTGCTTAGGAAAATATTTGGGGCTAAGCGGGATGAAGTTACAGGAGAATGGAGAAAGTGACACAACACAGAAGTGCACGCATTGTGTTGTTCACCTGACGTAATTAGGAACATTAAATCCAGACGTTTGAGATGGGCAGGGCATGTAGCACGTATGGGGGAATCCAGAAATGCATATAGAGTGTTAGTTGGGAGACCGGAGGGAAAAAGATCTTTAGGGAGACCGAGACGTAGATGGGAAGATAATATTAAAATGGATTTGAGGGAGGTGGGGTATGATGATAGAGAGTGGATTAATCTTGCACAGGATAGGGACCGCTGGTGGGCTTATGTGAGGGCGGCAATGAACCTTCGGGTTCCTTAAAAGCCATTTGTAAGTAAGTAAGTAAGTAAGTAAGTTTATTACATTATAATCTTCGTGCACATAATAGCTCTTGGCACCAATGTAAATACAGATTAATTATTACAACACACTCTGGAAAAGTAACTCATTAATGATCTCTGATCCTTCAGTAGGATTTTATGTCTTGTTTCATAATCGAGTGATCGGAAAAACAATCTTATTTTCACTTAAATAACAATCTCAAGGTTTCTTTTTATATCGCTCAGGTGAATAACTGATACTGAATACGAGTATTTACTTCAACCACAGATACAGAGTGATCCAGGAAGGGTAAATATGTTAGGGTGTGGTAGTATAGAATCTTCTTCTTCTTCTTCATTTTCCTATCACATATTAAGCCTGATGGCATGTTACGGTCTCACGCCATCGTTTCAGAGGACGGCCCAAAGATATTGTTCCTAAAGGACGATAATTTAAGTAATTGGATAAAACAGTTTATACCGAGTGATTCGCGTTTTAGAAATCAGTTCTACAGGCCATTTTGAGCATAAAATGTCATTAATTTGAAAGTTATTCGTCGTTGTCGTCATCATCATCATCCAATTCAAGCACTAGACCTAGTGGTCTCAATGGTCTCATGTCATCTTTTTAATGGTCTTCCAACAGATCGTTGTCCAGAAGGGCGGTAATATGGCACTGTCTTTGGCCATCTTTCTGTTGGCATTCTCTCGACATGCTGTTTCCAATTAACTCTATAGATTTGAAGAAAATTTAATATAGATTGGACGTTCAATTCTTCCAAAATTTCTATATTTCGTTTTCTATCCCAAAGTGTGTATCGCGCCGTTTTTCTCATGAATATCATTTCGTTGGTAGTTACATCTTTTTTGTCAAGTCTAGGTTTCTGATCCATAGACTAAAGTAGGTCGTGCTAAAATGTTGTACATCTTTAATCTTGTATGTTTCTGTACTAAATTAGGTTTGAAAACTGAATTGATAAAATTCCGTTAACTTTTACGAAAGTAGTTATTTTAGAATCGATATCCCTTTCTTTTTCATATGAAAGATGGTACCCTAAATAGTTAAATGTAGTCACTTGTTCTAGAATTCTGTTTTCAATACAGATTTTACTTCTTATTGGATATTTATCTTTAAACGTCATAGTTTTTTTACTTTTCTACAGGAATGGTCATATTATAGTCTTTTTCAGCTGTGATTCGTAAAAATCCAAACGACGTCATATTGTGAATCAGGCTTTGGAGTTACTTGCATCGTAATATAAACATTGAAACATAAACTAAACGGAGGGGTATTGCTGTGACTTGAAGTACGGGGGTGAAGGGGAAGAGAGGTCTGGTGATTATCAGCTGCGCTTATCAGGGACAGCCATGACGAAGTACGGAATACTAAGCGCCATTCACATCCGTGCGGCCAAGTGCATTGAAGTGGAAGGAGGGATATTTTTAAATCTACTTGCAAACTGAAGTATGTTTATTTTATGATTAATATAGTATTTTGAATAAATATCTGTTTATTTTAAGTGAATAACTCTTAGTTGTGCTGAAAACCACTGCTACTTTCGTAGTATTCAATCAACTGCAACTCCTTAACACCCGATTCATATGACATTTTATGCTCCAAATGACCCATAGAACTGATTTCTAAAGCGCGGGTTATTAGTCGTGAATCACCCTGTATAAACATGTGTCCAATTTTCAATAAGTGTGGAGAAATAGCAGTTTGAATGTTATGCATAACAAGCGTTACAAGTCGCAAGAATAGATTATTGCTTATTCACATAGTATAAATACATTTCAACAGATCAATGCTCTTTTCCACTCCGTTGACAACAGTAGGCGTCGTCTTGTTCTTTTACGAGGGTAGCACTATTCATAATGCGAGCGACCAATTAGTTTCTTGTGTTTACATGGTTTTTGTACACTTCGCCTTTCATCCACTCCCACAGACAATAGGCAGAAATAAGGTCTGGAGACCTTGGCGGCCAATACACAAACCAACTATCGATCGTTCTGGGAATGTGAGATTTAAAATGATGTGTCACCTGACAGCTAAAATGTATAAGGACCGTTATTCTGGAAGACCATACCCATCCTTATAGCCAGGGAACTGCAAACAGGTATTTCTCTACCCGCAGACGATCTCAGAAGGTCGACACGTACTACTACTTAGTACACAATCATTTGTCATTGATTAAAGTTCTCGTTAACACTTTGTTAAAAACATAAAATTTACACTGTCACACGTTAAAAGTGTTAAAATTGTTTAAAAAGGTATTTACCTTCGACAGACGGCCCGTTTCGACGCTATTTATCGTCGTCTTCAGTGTCTCTTGAACCACTGCTGATTTTGGCTCTGCGATGTGCAGTTGTCGATGGTAGGGGTGGGGGTGTGTTGTTCCTATGGTGGGGGTTGGCTGTCTGTATGTTATGACGTCATAACATACAGACAGCCAACCCCCACCATAGGAACAACACACCCCTACCCCTACCATCGACAACTGCACATCGCAGAGCCAAAATCAGCAGTGGTTCAAGAGACACTGAAGACGACGATAAATAGCGTCGAAACGGGCCGTCTGTCGAAGGTAAATACCTTTTTAAACAATTTTAACACTTTTAACGTGTGACAGTGTAAATTTTATGTAATCATTTGTCGTTCTTTCATACCATTTGTAAAGCTTATGCATAACTTGCCAATAGCTGTATCTCCATACTCATATTGTTGTTTACATTTGTTCTTTAGCCAACTGTCCGAAGACAGCCTGGATCTCACGAGTGACACCAACAAATCACCACTCATGAGGCAACTAGGCCAAGAGATAATGCGGTAGGGTAGCTAGTTCCTTTCCTTCCTCCATTGCATACATCCTTGACTAGCTACATATTACATTAATCAGACTTCAAATTTATACAAATTATTGTTCTTCCCCTGACACATATAGTCAAGTGGGATGTACTGCCTGATAATAGACGTACATATTAGCCAGAACCTCAATCAGAGGTAAATACCTATATTGTGATACTTAAATTAGAAAGAGTATTCAATTATTAATAAATCTCGTTCATTATTTTGTTCTCATTTATACAATCGTCGAAAGATACCAGAGAAGAATAAAGAAGTGTATATAGTATTTGTGGACCTAGGAAAGGCGTTTGACAGAATGGATTGGAATAAACGAAGTTGTAAGTAAGATGAAAACATAGTTTATCTTGGACAGTTTTCTCAATTTAATTAAATGCATTTACTAAATTAAACGTTCAATATGTGCTCCATCGTTTGTTAAACAGTAATAAAGCCTACTTCAGAACTCCTCTACATAGCATTATCATAGTATCAACACCATACATAAGTAACTTAAATCCAGGATGGAGAGTTCAGTACGACGCTTGTGGCAGAAGCCACAGAAGACATGATACGACCTTGACTCGCAAGCTTGAGGAACCGGGGAAAGGGTATCGATTCGCTATGTCTCACTACGAAACGCGGCTAGCCTCACCTTCACAATAATACGTTGCGCTATATTGGTGTTCTGTGAATGTGCTGCGTTGCTGAGTGTTATTTTAATCTAAAGTGCATGCGCGCGGTGTGTGTGTTTTTTACATATTAATTTTGTGTAAAATAGCTCATACTGAGAGAATATTAAGGTTATTATTTGTAGAATTAAAAGAGAAACCATTTTCAAGTTGGACTTATGAAACAAAATGTGCTTACAAAGATAAAAGATTGACACCACATTTACATATTAAAATAACGGATGGAGGAAGACAAAATAGAAATTTTCAATTTTCATCGTAGAAGAAATATCCTTGGTTAACAGGATACTCTGAGACAAATAAGTTATGTTGTTATAGCCAATCTGTATTCTGTTTGGAGGTAAATATGAGTGATCATAATCTTCTTGTGAGGTCTATGTCATAAAAAAATTGATAGAAGAGCTGAGAAATATCTGCTCTGTAAAAAGATATAGGGTAAGCAGATTTTTTCAGCCCACCCAGTACTTACACCTTAGCGTCGCCACTGGTGAAATATGACCAAACACTGGCTTTTAGTCATAAAAAAACTATAAACCTGATAAAAACCCCACTGTAACACAATATGTTTCATTTAATAACTTGAAAATCGAAGTATAACACTGGTGGTTATCAGCACGTTATCTATACATTTTCTGCAGTTTATTCCCATAACGGTTCCAATGTCTACTGTTCTCCACACTTCTGCTCCAAATTATCTTCGTTCCCGGTTTAACTACGTATCCTCCAATCACAATCTAAACACCAGGTCACAGAAGAGCCAAAATCCTAGCAATTCCTGCCAATAGAACATTCCACTATTCATCCTCTTTTACTGTCTCAGTCCCCCGTGAATGGAATTCTCTACCTCAGAAGATTAGGGACTGCCAGACAATAACTACTTTCAAGAAAAGGCTAAACGATTTCTTACGGGCGCAGTCAAATTGAAGTTATAATTGTGATGGAGTTTAATAATTTAATTTAATTTAATTTAATTTAGATATGACTATCATTACTATTATTATTATTATTATTATTATTATTACATAATTATTTTATTGGTGTTGTGAAGATGAAAAGAATTGTCATTGTATTATATTAATTATGTATTATATTGTCTTGTATTGTAGTATTGTATTGCTTTGAAATGTATTGTATTGTATTGTATTGTATTAATTATGTTATATTCATAGCATTGTAGTAATTTTCTATCATACCGCTTGAGTGGAATATAAACTATTATTATTATTATTATTATTAATATTATTATTATTATTATTATTATTATTATTATTATTATTATTAATGTTCCTTTTGTTTCAGAATGGGCTGTAGAGCGGATCTTTGGCTGCTATGCGTTGGTATGTGGATGGTGAAATGTTTTATGTTGCCCTTCATATTTTTTAAAAACATACGACGTAGCAAGAGACTGCCCCCACCTCGCAGCAAACTACTGTACTACAGCGCCACCCAGCTGGCTGACATGATCAGAACGGGACAGGTAAGTTCCAGTCGTGATTGGCCATTCCCATGTTATGAAATGACGACATATAAACGAGAACCACCACCAGAATTCGTAAAGCCACTGTCGAAAATGAATTGTTTTGGTAACGATCGCTAGGTAGAAGTATAGTTACAAGCTATTACTGTATGAATTCCATCAGGGTTATAACTAAGCAGATTTATGCCTATTGGCCTATTTCAATCCTTAACCTGAAGGCGGAAGATTTTAGGTTACATATCCATTTTAAGACATTGTGAGTATTATATGCGAATTCTATAGTGCCTATAATTGCCTATTTCACTATTAAATGCGTATTTTCTTATAAATGCCTAAAAGTGCCTAAATATCCGTATTATATATTATACTTGAATTCACTGACCATTCTATCGACATTTTTTTAATCTGTAATTTGTTTCTTTTTTATCTAGCAGAGGGAAGTGATATAGAACTATCGATAATTCTGTGTGTTACGTTTTACTGCCACCAGAGCGCGGAGAAATCGAATAATTTAAAATCAACCAATTAAAAAAAATGTATTTCGAAAGCCGCATGAATCATTGTGGTAGTTGACTAGGGTAGTTGTTTTAACCTGTGTATCCGTTTTGTGAATTTGTGAATTGAGTATGGAATTGAGTTTTCTGCTGTAATACGTGAAGTATACCGTGGAGATTTGCCAAAGCAAAAGTCATCAGAAGCACTGATTGGAAAATACATTGACATTACTGCGTTCCCACTGGTTTGGTCCCCAGCTGAGATTGGATCCCTGAAGTATTGCCCATCACTTCATGTGAAGTGGAAGGGAGTTTCTACCAATTTAAGAACATTCTTACAGACAATAGACATCAGTTCTCATTACAACATTTGGACGAATATTTAATTATTCATTGCCATAATGCCATTCCTATAGAAAGTAGTGTATAATGCTACGCTATAGTCGTGTTAGCCATTAAGAATTAGAAATTTGTTAGTGTCTTTTTAAATGCCTATTTTAGAATTTTGAATGCCTATTTTGCCTGCCTATTTCAACTGTTTTAGTGCCTAAAAATCCGCAGCTTGGTTATAACGGAACTTCTCTTGCAGTCGCTAGATGGCAACATAGTGAAATTGAGCCAAGTTGTCGTCTTGAAATACACGTGTATATGTGTGTGAGAATACACGTGTATTATAATTAATGTGTAAGAAAGTAATAGATATGTGGGTGTGTGTCTGTGTAGCAGAGAGAGACAGACAGACAGAGAGGAGGAGAGAGAGAAAGAAAGAGAGTAAGAGAGAGTGTATGTATGTATGTATGTCTAAATACAATGAAACTTTTTTTGTACGTAGAGAACTGTGATACAATGCTTTGTGCAAAGTTTGAGGCATCAGAACTTCATAGCGTTTAAATTAAAAATATTTAAATTTATCGTATTTCCATAAAATTTGCAACTTTAAACTGTTATAGCTCCTAAACCCTTTCACCCAATTATCAAAATCATGGTTTATTTTGATGCTGAGAAATTAAAGTTTATATTGATATATAAACAGATTTTCTTACTTTTTATGAAAATGGAGAAATTTAGGTTTTTCCTCATTAAGACACCTTTGGCTAGGAAAAAATATTTGTAAAATATATAGTTAGATTACGCATTAAAAGTACAAATAAACACATTTTTTACTGATGGTATGTTGATAATAAAGTATTGAAAATATCAAATAAAGAAAATAAATAGTACGCGCGTGAACTAACCAGCTGACTGTGAGGCGGGAACTAGCCGAGGTAAGCAAGCCAGGAGACATAAACACGTGATGTGTCGTCTAGCAGTCATGGCTGTGCTAGCTTTATCACAGGTTTTCATAAACACAGGAGTAAAATGACGCCCAACGCTCGCTTATCTTCAGCTCTCGGCCAGTGCGTGCGGTACTGCGCCGTTCAAGTCTAGGCGTGTGAAAATAATTTATTTAATACCCTCCAAACTTATTGCCGTACCACTAAGCAAACAATGCCGAATCCCTCTTAATAATGCAAGGTTTTTTCTCAATATTTTTTACATTTTTACAAATGGCCAAAAAGCCTAAAAGCAAGTAAAATTAGATTATCTGTCTCTCTATGTATAATAAAAATAAGGATTACTTCTTAACATAACGTACCAAATGTCAGCTTCAAAATAAGCTCTCGTTCAATGTTGTGCAGTAAATGGTTCCAGAGTTCTGAGCGCTGAAAGAGGCTTGTTTTTATAAAATACGCTAAATTTGTCGCTCAATAATACGAAAACCGTTTGACTTTCGATAGTATATTTTTTAAAATGCACTCCCCTCAGTACCTTGTATAAGTAGGGAAAAAATTAGAATATAACAAATGCGAGGTGTTTTTACTGATCGATTTTATATGGAATAGCCCGTATGTATGAGATAGCTTTTGAAAGTTAAATTTTACACATTAAGTAAAATCACTTCATTGCGGAACAAAACATTTACAAAGTATACAAAATTTCATTTGTTACGATTTGACTTCTTTGTGAAGTTCAGCTTTGCAAACTCAGGTTGTGAAACATAAGTGTGCAATTTGCAAGAATTATTGTAAACATTGTGAAACAGGCCCTTTAGCGAAATCTCTTTTCCAGCTAACGCAGTATGAGTAAATTATTATGACAACAAATTATGTAAACATACTTATATAAATAGAGATAAATAAGAAAATTAAGAAATAAGCTAAATTAATAAACTAAATAATCTCGTCCTGGCATCAAATGAGTCATCCGACTACAGTTTGCATTAAAGTCCTCTGCAAAAGACACATGTGGTGTAGGAAGTAATCATTCAACATTATCTAGTTTCAAGGCTGTGCAAGTCCTACGAGCAGAATATTTTCGTCATGTGTAAGAGGTAATACTGCATAACAGTTATATGCACCGTGGACTTAACTAGTAACACATTATTGTTTGAAAGGCTACTATCGTCGTTCGTAATTGTTGTACTCTATACCCTTTCAAACTTTGTGTTCTGGAATACAATCGCCTGCACCGTACCGATCTTGAAGTTCATGTAGTCTTAAGCTCAATGTAAAATATTTGTCATCTTTCAAACGAAACTGGTACTGAAAAAAAAATATATATATACAGGGTTAGTTAAAAGTCCCGCACCACCTAAATAACTTTTGAAGCATTTGGTTCAATGACATGAAACTTGGTATGTGGGGATAACCATATACTAAGAACTCAATAATGGTATTACCGAGTTTTTTCTGCTTCCGGTTTAACCGGAAGTAACTCTAACTCTCTTATTTTAAATGGAACACCCAATATATATTTTTATTTTTGAATGAAGCTCATTAAGAGCTTCTGTACAAATTCAGTGTTGCTAAATAAAAATGGAAGTGGCGCAAGATATTCCTAAAGCCTAGTTAAATCATTCCTTAAATGGTTTCTATGATCGAGTGACACATTGTAAAGCAGCTGAGGGCTACCAATTTGAGCACATAATTTATAAGGTGAGCTAGCTTTGTTTTGTTTTTGTTAAGGAAGGAGTATTTTATTATTTTAATATTCGATACACTTTTCTGGTTTCTTGCCTTAGCAACACTGAATTTGTACAGAAGTATCGAGTGTGGGTACTTCTTGAAAAGCTCTTAATGAGCTTTATTCAAAAATAAAAATATATATTAGGTGTTCCATTTAAAATAAGAGAGTTGGAGTTACTTTCGCTTAAACCGGAAGCAGAAAAAACTCCGTAATACCATTACTGAGTTCTTAGTATATGGTTATCCTCACATACCAAGTTTCATGTCACTGAACCACATGCTTAAAAGTTATTTAGGTGGTGCAGGACTTTTAACTAACCCTGTTGTTTAGTAACTGTCCGAAAACAGGTTGGGACCTCATATGAAGAGATAGAAAGTTAGTACCAAAATTGTTAAGTTGTGCGAGCTTGGACTATATCTCTAACGAATGAAAAGTAATAGCTCATCTCTCAATGTCAGTGAACCAGAACGACAAACATGTACAGCCGGGTAGTAACCAAATATGTGCTCCATTCGACCACAGCCTTAGAACAAGAAAACAATAAACGAATAATATAAAAAACAATAATTTGTAATTATGAACTTCGTAACTCCCCTACATATAAAAATAACATACGAAGTATACAATTATGATTCTATTCTCATTATAACAAATAACAATGAACATTTTCATTTCATCTAAAGAAATATTCCTTTTATGTTCGGCAAAAGAAACAATATTTTTGTACTCTGAAAATATTCATTCTACGTCACAAGACGTTACTGGAGCAAATCTGAAATATTATACAGTATATCTTAGCATCATCAGATGAACAACTACTTTGTAAATCTAATAGTGTAGCCTATCTAGTATATGGCACATAATATTAAACCCATAATTGTTTTCAAGAAAATGTTTCATTTCTATTGTAATGACAGCTAAAATGTTCGTATCGTAATTCCGATGTTGAACTTGGACTGTAACGTAACTGAATGCATAGCAGCACGAGACGTCAACATTCAATAATCTGGAAAAAAAATAAACGTGTTACACACACCTGTTTGCATAATTATTTAATAACAGATGAGTTTATTTTTTTTGGAATCATGCATAATATTAACATTACGTAAATAATACAATAATAACAGAATAGCTCACTTTGTTCAGAACCTAAAATATTAATATAAATTAACAATATTCTTCAAACTATTCACTATTCTACACAGCTCCACAGAATGCCACTATGCATTGTTTATGTGAACTGTGTATCGTCTGTAGCTAGCGGTAGCAGGGCGAGGCGCGGGTGACATCTATAGGCCTACTCCTCGCTGTACTCAACTGAAATCTACTGTTTTGGCACGAACTTCCTACCTATACTCATAAGTGGCAAGGTATCGCTCGTGAGGCAACTAAACCAGAAGATAATGGGGTAGGATGGTCAGTTCCTTTCTTCCTCCATTGCATACACTGTTGACTAACAACATATTTCACTAATCAGAATTCGATCCAGTTACTTTCTGGTCACACATATTTAGCCGTTTGTAACGATCACAATGAATAAGAACCCTTGCTTACTTCATTTTTTTATCTAAACACGAAGGTAAAGACAATCTTTAAAACGACTCGATTTTCCTTTTTCATTACCGTAACTTCTATCCTGATCAATGATCATCGTAAAAAAAATGAAAGCACCATAATTTGTTCTTCTTATAACTTATTTGTGATTCATGTAAGTTGCTTATTTCTTATTTAATTTTTCGTTTCTGATAAGAGACAGACTATACCAATAAGAAAACTTAACTTAAGCAGTGTATTTTCCCATTTTTGCGTCTATTTATGTGTGCTTATTTCTTGCCTGAACCCAAATAGGTATTTAAACATGCTTTTCTTATCAATGGAATTTGGTTGACTCGGAATTACTTCTATTTCAGGTAGTCTATTAACAAGAGAAAAAAGGCCAAGTACATATATTTACATAAAAATTATTTAAAATATAGAACACAAGGCCATAACAGGAAAATATGACTTTCTGTGAATTTTCTACCACCACTTTAGTCTGCTGCACACACTACTTAGTTTAAATCAGTTACCTAAAAAAGTATAAAACTGTTATCAATACTTGACGTTGACTCGTATGTGTAGTAATCGAATCGCGTTATTGATAAAGGACAATGGTCGATTTCTTGTTCTTGTAGATTGACTCTTATAATAACGAAAAGGATTCTGGACTCTAATTGGCTATAAAATTTTAACTTTTTCAACATCACTGTTTAAATGTGTACCTGCAATTTAGTGTTTGAACTATTGAATATTTATGTTCACACTAGGCTACTTTTCTAGCTCTCATAGATGAGAATCTCGCATTATTTATTTCAACTTCTCTATTCTCACTGAAGTCAATCATCTATATCAGAGGTGCTCATGGGCCGAGTTTACTAGTTCGGTCCCATGGTCAAGAATTATACTAGTTCGGTCCGGTGCCAAGAAGTAAACAATACTAGTTCGGTCCCGGGTCTTTAATTAAGCAATACTAGTTCGGTCCCATGGTCAAGAATTATACTAGTTCGGTCCGGTGCCAAGAAGTAAACAATACTAGTTCGGTCCCGGGTCTTTAAGTAAGCAGTACTAGTTCGGTCCCATGGTCAAGAATTATACTAGTTCGGTCCGGTGCCAAGAAGTAAACAATACTAGTTCGGTCCCGGGTCTTTAAGTAAGCAGTACTAGTTCAGTCCCAGATCGAAAATAGAGCAGTACTGATTGGAAATCAACATTTTCCTTCCCATTCTATGCAGGCTTAGAACTGTCACAAGGCAGGGACGGGTAAATTCGTGACTCGAGACAGCAAACTACAAAATTGCCTGCCCCTCCTTTAAGGCATGGTCTAAAATGCTAGGAGCTATGTTTTTGGAAAAAATTTGTGTGTGCGTGATTGGGGTTCCGCATGCTGCGGATAGATGGCAGAACTGTGACCCATTTTCTAGTACATGATGTGTATCTGTGTGAAGAGTTATGTCATGTATGTGTAAGTGTTCGTGTAAGTGTAGTGTCGGGAATGAGTGATGATGATGAAGATGAGGAAGGAGAAGGGGAAACCCGGTGCCGGCACGTAACCTACTCCTGTCGAATAGCACCAAGGCCGCCAGGCTTAACGTCCCCATCCGACGGACGAATCACTATCAACAGTGCCTTTTCTTCATATGCACTGTGGAGAGATTTGGGATTTAACCCAGGCATATTGGTGCATAATCTAGTGATCAGAAGTTGTGCACCGCCATCTCTCATAGTCCAGAGGTAGAAATTTTATTAAAATTTCTGACCCCGCCGGGAATCGAACCCGGGTCGGCTAGTCTGGAGGCAGACACTCTACCACAGAGCTAACTCGTCTTTCAAACGAAATATAAACAATATAAATAAATTTATTGTGTTTACATTGACAAAAGAAATTAACAGAAACAGTGTTTTAGGATCAGTCGTAAACTTAAAATGCTAGGCATTACATGTGTGTTTGTGCCACCAAATGAGTAATATCTGGAACAAGAATGCAGCCGAATCATAGATGTCAAATGCGTATCGCTTAACTGTGATCCGTGGCTGGTTTCACACATTTTAGAACAGAGAAAACCTGCTCACATAAGTACGTCGTACCAAACATACTCATTATTTTTGCTGCATGCCTGTGCAGACGTGGAAAACAATCAGATGAGATATGATAGAGTGTAGTCATATCTTCAGTTATTTTGAACTTCACCACAAGAAAGCTGCCACATTTGAGATCTATTAATTTCATTTGAAACGTGGATTTTTTTATTTTATTGGGTTATTATACGACGCTGTATCAACATCTCAGGTTATTTAGCGTCTGAATGATATGAAGGTGATAATGCCGGTGAAATGAGTTCGGGGTCCAACACCGAAAGTTACCCAGCATTTGCTCGTATTGGGTTGAGGGAAAACCCCGGAATAAAACCTCAAACCAGGTAACTTGCTCCGACCGGGATTCGAACCCGGTTGAAGCGTGGAGGGAACGGTGGATATATCAACGGGATATTTGAAAATCCAACTGGAAGAATTATATTTCATTGAATCGTTCCTCAAATGCCTTATCTAAGTTAGTCAAAGACTCCACAAATGCAGCATATTTTGAATCCGTAACATTAGACACAAATCTGCTTAGGTTTAGAAAACGAGGCTTATTGCGTTCTTGCATTTGTTGTGTCCACAAATTAAGTTTCATTCGAAATGCTTTAATTTTATTGAACAAATCAATAATCAGGAGATCTTTACCTTGCAAGGTAATGTTTAGGTAATTTAAATGATTGACTACATCTGTCAGGAAAGCCAAGTTTACAAGCCAAGAAGGCTCGATCAGCTAGGGAAAAGCTCGAGCTAGCGCGCTGTTACGTCATCGCAGCGTAATCCACTTCGCCCTGCCCTAGCTCCACCCACGTATGTATATGCACTGACATGTGAGTGCAGGTTGCCCTCTGTGAGCACGACTGATCTATATAATACAGAGAGAGGTAGCGAAAAGTTACCGCACTATACAGAGGACGTCAGGGCACAGATTGCCCGCAATCCACTGCTCGACTCACCGGTAAGCTGTAGCAGCGCGAGAGGGCGTTCAGTTTCATTACGGTAGCCTAAAATTTCCGAGTGGTGGGGATGGAGTGCGCAGACAACGGGAAACGTACGGAGTGTTTAGTTGACGAGTGGAGTCACAAATAACACAAATAATGTTCAATAATAAGTGTAGTAATGCAACACTACGTAATAACATGCGCTCAACAAACACGTTCTCTGCATAGTGCGGTAACTTTTCGCTGCCTCTCTCTATATAATATATATGAGGCAAACCTCAATTTTGGATGCTTGGTAGTCTACAAATACGTCACGGATAGACATCACCTGACTCCAACAGTCAACAAATCCACATGATTAGCCTTTTTTCAATGGTGCATGCGAATTGTATGCTGAAAGGAAAAGAAATGTTCGAATTGAGTGCCACGATTTTCTAGGAAGTCGAAGTCGAAGTAGGTGCCCTATTTTTAGAAACGGAGTTATAAATGACGAATTGTGAAGGGTGTTGATGGAATGACGAGAGGAACAACGGGAGAACTCTGAGGATAATCGTCACAAACTTCGCTTTTTCCACCACAAATTCAACTCCTCCATAGTCGGATTTGAACTGGGTCTGCGGTTGTTGCAAACCAGATTTCCACCGTATAATGGCACTTGGAATGTGTAGCGTGCATTAATGTTGTAATTCGTCCATATGCACCCGTAAATTAAAATCGTATTTGTAATTACTTTTATAGCTCTGTAACTCATTTAGAAATGTAGATAAATTTCGCAAGAAGCAATAACTCAAAACCATTCCGCCATTTTATATATCCCCGAGTGTCGAAGCACGAAAAATGTTAACTGCCGACGTCATATATTATTTTCTTCATTTCTAGTTTCTGGGTAGCTCACAGAGCAGTGAGCACTATCAATTATACAATTGCAGGAAAATATGGGAAAAGGAGAATCTCGTAAAGATCGCTAAAATGAACTAGAAGCGAGCTGATGAGAGATACCATTTATTCCCTGACGGAGGACCGAAATAAATTATTCTTAGCTCCATAACCCTAACCTGATTTTGACGGAAAAGACTTCAGGTATAAGCCTAGGATTGCCAGCAAGTATAAAATTACCGACCGTATAACGTAAGTCCAATCGTGATGAAAACTTCTCCCATCGCGCTAGCACAGTCTAGTATATACAGTCACGAAGCTCGCGTTGTAAGGTTGCTAGGAACAATAGACTGTGCCGGTACTATTTCGCATTGTCTGTAATGAGGCGATATTAGCGATCCTAGTGATTAGCAACTATCTATGGATGCATATTTACTACCTATTGAGCTTCGTGACTGTATATACTAGACTGTAGCGATAGCAAGTATGATATAACACAATAATAAAATTATCACTAAGAATCTAGACGTTTATTACCTAAGACGCAGTTCTGAGTTCACATCTTCCTGCAGGATGAAATGGGGCTATTATGATACAAAAAAATCAATCATTTGCCATAATTTTTTATTGAAGCATATACAAATCTGAAAAAATTAAGCCATATGCTACTTTAGACATATATTAAGGATTTGGAGTTAATTTTATTTTTTATTTCTATGCCAAGGGCGTACGCAAGGGGAGGGGGTTACCGGGCTTGAACCCTCCCTTGAACTTTAAAAAAAATTACATTTATTTCAATATATTTCATTGTCACGTAAAATGTCTTACCTATCATATAAAAATAACTGTTGGCTATATGTATATGACTGTGTAAATGTAATAATGACACAAGCCTTTTTTATTATATAAAATTAAACAGAAGTTAAAATTTGTTAGAAATTGGATTGCTGTGAAAAAATTACTTTTGAAAGATTTTATAAGGATGTTCATGAATATATTCTATTAGAACATAGTATAATATTAATAAATACACCGTAACATAATAATAATAATAATAATAATAATAATAAGCCTAATAATAATAATAATAATAATAATAATAATAATAATAGTGCACAATATTTAAAAGACCGATAATGTAAATTGTAAACAATTTTAATAATGATCCCCCATTGACAAAATTCTGCGTATGCCACTGCAATACACTAAAGCGCATCTACACGATTTAATTTTTCTTTCAACTTTACACATGCAAGCAATGCATACAATAGTGCACGAAATGCAAGTCTATGCAGTTGAAAGCTACCCAACGCCAGTGGGTATTTTGTGCGTTATTTCGTTCAACAGCAGCATGTAGCTAGCAGTTTATTGTTCTAGTGACCGTGAGTAAATTTAAAATTGTTTTGTTTGGTGATGTTGATAGTGATATAAGATATTGAACCTTCTAAACTTAAAATAGCGGCAAGTTCGATTAGCTTTATTCACTATTATGGCAAGCAGGAGTGCCTGTGGAGTTTTAAGCCACAATTTTGAGAATCAAATAGGCGTAAGTAATGAATTTGTATTTAATATATACTTTTATTAATTTATATATATATATATATATATATAGCCTATATATATACGTAATGAAGATGGCGTTCAACGCGATGCACCATGTAGACACAAAGTCTGCATGCGTCTTAATTGAAAGTGCGCGTTCAACTTATGTCTTTCAATAGAGATGAACAAAATTAACTGCCGCTCTCGCTCGCTGTGTTCATTGCATTTGTCTTTCGAGTCTCGTCTCGTCATTCTCGTGCGCTTCGAGTCTCGCTCATCATTCTCGAAATAGCATTTGGTCGGCGTGGAGAGATTTCATAACTTTGAATAACATACATCATTGAAATAAATAACATTATAAATGTTTAGATGAGACAAAAAAAAACAGAACAGTATCTTAGTTATAAAAATGTTCTGGTTCTATTATATGATATTACCTATGGTTATATAAATAGAAAAAAAAACAATTCTCAAATAAATTTGCATTCCTAAGAAACATAAAACATAACATTAATATCTTTTTACTTGAGATTGCACACTTGTTCTTAAACATATGAAAAGAAAATTTCTAACCTTTTAATAAGAGCCTAGTAATTAAATAAAGACTGGGGAACGGATTATTATACACTGAAAGGTAGAGATGATGTTCAAAATAGGCTACTTGATTGTTTATATATGTATAACAGTTGCCAAAGTATATAAAAGTTCAGTCAGGCATAAACAACTGTGGCGATTCAAGGCAGCTTGACTTCGGGACTTCGGGAGTGATCAATCTCGAGTCTCGAAACATAACCAGTCTTTACGTCAAGGACGCGACGTAATACAACATTGTCGTGCGGGTTTTCGGCTTTTCGCTGATAGTCTCGCTTTCTCGATCGTTGTTCATCTCTAGTAGTTATACAGGGACATCATTTAATTTTTACTAACATTTTTAATATTAACCTGGCTCTACCTTTGGATCAACACCGATTGCTACCTTCTTCCACGACTGGAGTTCGATGATACTGGCGTAATATACAAACAAATCACTTTACTAGGTATAGGAGGGAAGAAAAGTAGTTCATCCATTTACGTAAACTAGGAAATATCGCTATTTTGAGTTTGATAATTTTCATTAGGCTTCTGTTTAATCAAAATACAGTACAGTATTAACAATGAGTGTTTTTACTCACGAACTGAGCTATTCATTCGGACGTATTCATTATGCAGTGTATATTATACCGTCTGCAGCACATTAGCGTATAATAGCCTATAGAGAATGAAGTTAAATTGAAAAATAATCATAATATGGATATTTAAACACATTTTTGAAAATGGTGGCTGTTCATTTCGACACAGGCTTCAGTTCTAATGTGCATATTATCGCACTATAGACTATTGTACCTAATCCCAATTATCAGTTTCGTCCTTCGTACTAGTAACTCACGTTGAAATAATTCTGTACCTACTCTATGGAAGATTACCTAACGTACTGTAAATTCAATCTTCACTTCTGCCCGATCCGAAAAATAAAATTACTCAGACATGCTATCTACTGTCCGTGCAAGTGGTTATGTCGTAGGGTTGTAGAAAGGGAGGAAATCACGTGACAGTTAATTACTTAACGAGGTCCTTTTATTTAAGTTATTTTAAACAGTTGTATAATATTACGTAGACGTCCAATTCCTAGCAGAAATTAATGTTCTCAGAAAAGAGCTAAGACAGCCCAGCCACTAGCTGGCGAATAAAAGCTGGTGGGGGAAACCGGGATACGACGTAGGCAAATGGACGACAGTACCTGTGCGAAAATGATTCAGTATTGAAAGCTCTTTCGTCACTGGAAAACGCGAACATATTTTTGGAACGTACTGTTTACTATGACCGTAAGGCTACTATGACTGTATATGCGGTCTTGGATCTGTGTGGAGGACGGTTGAACTTCATTAGTAGAAGGGGTGGGAGTGAAGTACATTCAAAAACTCAGGTACAATAAAATTGAAGTAAAAATAAAATGATGTAACTGTATATTTGAAGAGTTGTGACATATAATAATATTTTATATTTTCTTAAAGCCATTATTACCATTCTACATTAACAGATTAGGTCTACTACATTTCATACGTCACATTTAGAAAACGCAACGTTGTTTACAGCCAAGGCCTACAAAACGACCAGTATTTTATCATGGTGATGACATGTTAACCAACATAACTACTTTCGAAACATCAGTCTCCGTATTCAAATCGTTTTCAATACGTACCAAAAACTGCATGAAAACAGGAATCGTGGGAATCATATTCAAATCGATTTGAATATTCCATCAGAACATAGTAAATGAAAGTAAATTTGTTTCTAACACAGGTTATTTGTAAGTGTCATAACAATGACATGGTTTGTGACAGGTTCTACTACAAGCTTCGCAATAATTCAGCACCTTTATCATGTTTCAAATGACATTAATGTTTAATGTTTTAAGTAAATACTTATAAAACGAAAGGTCACTAGAGAAATCCGGGTGACGGAATCGATAACGGAATCAGGAAACGAAGTGTAACACTACTTAAAATCATTGGCGTCCGCGGGCGGGAAGGATGGGCGCTCACTGGGCTGAAGATCTCCAGCAATTTCTAATATTAGATCATTCTTTACGTTTGCGTTACCAAAGTAAGACGGATATCTATCCATACCTTACTTACTTATTTACTTCCTGCCTTTAAGGATCCCGAAGGTTCATTGTCGCCCTCACATAAGCCCGCCATTTGTCCCTATGCTTGCAAGATTAATCCAGTCTCTATCATCATATCCCACCTTCCTCAAATCCATTTTAATATTATCCTCCCATCTACGTTTCGGCCTCCCCAAAGGTCTTTTTCCCTCGGCCTCCCAACTAACAATCTATATGTATTTCTGGATTCGCCCACACGTGCTACATGCCCTGCTCATCTCAAACGTCTGGATTTAATGTTCCTAATTATGTCAGATGAAGAATACAATGTTCACAGTTCTGCGATGTGTAACTTTCTCCATTCACCTGTAACTCCATCCCTCTTAGCCCTAAATATTTTCCTAAGAACCTTATTCTCAAACACTCTTAATCTCTGTTCCTCTCTCAAAATTGAGAGTCCAAGTTTCACAACCATAAAGAACAGCCGATAATATAACTGTTTTATAAATTCTAACTTTCAGATTTTTTGACAGCAGATTAGATGACAAAAGCTTCTCAACCGAATAATAACAGGCATTTCCCATATTTATTCACCTCAAGCCTCGAGCTCAACATGTCCCTTATTTTACATTCTAAAAAACTAGCAACACTAGTGACTACTGTGGTATTCATGTGCCTACCACAAGCAAAATAGTTAGAAAAGTTTCTACAACTCTAGGACATTCATCAGAACCAAATACACAAGAAACAATTGTATCAATTCACCAAAGAAGAAGCTGTTTATTATTAAATTACTATTTTTATTAATTAATAGGTATATATTTAACAATTATTTCAAAATCCTGCCTTGAAAATAGGCTACTTACTCTTGCACACTCGTCCTGAGCCCAGTTATAAAATAGGGTCTGTGAATATTACGTAACTAGGTTACGTTGCATACTACAAGGTTAGAATAAAAGACTACCTCCTCTAAAATTACGCACCAAGATCATGTGTAAAGCTGGTAATTTTGTGAGTTAACGAACCCATTAAAATGCTGAAATTGTTTCATTGAAATCCATGGGAAACTGATTTTCGGAGGGAAAAGTACAACGCTAAAAAAATAATTTTTATTTAAAAATAGATCCACGTATTCCACAAGATATTGCAGATAGGTACCACAAGCTACGGCTTATTATGATCCTAGATCATATCGTATACCCAGATTGCCCTGCGTTATAGGTTTTGATGGTAACAACTTTTGTCAGGTTTACTATGCTGCCATCTAGTTGTTACATAAGGAGTCACGTCATAACCTTCATTTAAATTGCATTAGCGACTGTACTGACATCTCGCGTTCGTTTACGGCAGACAGGTGGCGATCCTGGCGATTGTTCTCTTCAAAGTGCAAACGATTTTAACATAGGAATGTGCAATCTATATGTGATCTGGGTTATGATGCAGTCTATTAGAGGAAAATGGAATCGAAAATGATTTTCAAGAAAATAATGGATAAACTGATGTTACACAACACTTCACATGGAATAAATAATTTTTCTGTGCAATAAGTTTATCGATAATTTTCTTTATTCACTTTAATTGTAGCACTAATTCTCTATAAACAGCTGACATTGAAAGTACATAACGTGCCATCGGTTTTCTTGATTCTGAATGACCAGCTTACAGTTCAGTTGTTCCTTCAACGTAGTCAACACAAGAGGAATCTTGAGTATTTAGAGCCAACATTAGTTTAAATGTATGGACTGCTCTTTAAACAAAACGAGTATCGGAAATTTATAAAGGAAATTCCAGCACGCCCAGAAAACTTTTGTTCGCAGATTGAAATAGTTTGACGTCAAGGTTAATTGGACAGATTTCTTCGTGCTGATAGAACACAAACTGAATACAATTGCAATCACAAGGAGTGGCAACAACGTACGAGCATTTGCACCGGAGAGAGATTCCACTAACCATATGAATCAACCACTCCAAATGTAATAATAGTTTTCGGCGAAGTCTTTTCAAGTCAAGTGCTTCGAGAATATACGTAAATTATACTACAAAAATTAATACTGTAATATGATATTTAAATTGAAAATATATTTAAGCAAAAAAATCACGTAAACTAATAATAGCCTGAGAAAGCCAAAACTAACTTAAATAAAAAAAAATCCGTAAACCCCAGAAAACCGTACATAAGCCAAAAGGACACTGAAAAAAAATCCAGAAAAAACCTCAGGCAAAAATTGGCGGATCTGAAAATCGCTTCAACTAAAAATAGTCTGAAAAAAAGAGAAATATCCATAAATAAATCAAACGTATTCTCAGAAACCCAAACCCAGACTAAACCAAAGTTTTTTGAGCATAAAAATCACGTAAACAAACCAAACGTAGCCTCAGAAAGCCAAATCTAACCCAAACCAAAATTCTGTGAGCACATGTCACGTAAACAAATCAAACGTAGCCTCAGAGAACCAAACCTTACCTAAATAAAAATTCTGTGAGAAAAAAAATCATGTAAACCAACCAAATGTAGCCTCATAAAATGAAACCTAGCTAAACCAAAGTTCTATGAACACAAAACTCACGTAAACAAATCAAACCTAGCCTCAGAAAACCAAATCTAGCCTAAACCAAAGTTCTATGAGCACAAAAATCATGTAAACAAACCAAACGTAGCTCAGAAAACCAAACTTAACTTAAATAAAAGTTCTGTGAGCACAAAAATCAAGTAAACAAACCAAACGTAGCCTCAGAAAATCAAACCTAGCCTAAACCAAAGTTCTGTGGGGACAAAATTCACGTAAATAAACCAATCGCAGCCTCAGAAAACCAAACCTAGCCTAAACCAAAGTTCTATGAGCACAAAAATCACGTAAACGAACCGAACTTAACCTCAGAGAAACAAACCTAGCCTAAACCAAAGTTCTGTGAGCACAAAAATCAGGCAAACAAACCAACGTGGCCTCAGAAAACCTAACCTAGCCTAACCCAAAGTTCTATGAGCACAAAAATCACGTGAACAAACCAAACTAAGCCTCATAAAACCAAACCTAACCTAAACCAAAGTTCTGTGAGCACAAAAATCAGGTAAACAAACCAAACGTAGCCTCAGAAAACCAAACCAAACCGAAGTTTTACGAGCACAAAAATAACCTAAACAAACCGAACTTAACCTCAGAAAACTTAGCCTAAACCAAAATTCTATGAGCATAAAAATCACGTAAACAAACCAAACGTAGCTCAGAAAACCAAACTTAACCTAAACCAAAGTTCTGTGAGCACAAAAATCACGTAAACAAACCAAACGTAGCCACAGATAATCAAACCTAACCTAAATCGAAGTTTTGTGAGCCCAAAAATCACGTAAAGAAAGCAAAATTAAGCTCAGAAAATCAACCTAGCCTAAACCAAAAATCGATTAAACAAAAATTACAAACAAAGTGAAAGTAGCCTCACAGAACCTCACATAAACAAAAATATCAGTGGACAAAAAAAAAATCACGTAAAATACAAAAGTGGTCTCACAAAACAAAACTAGCACAAATCAGAAATCGGTGGACACGAAAGCTCACGTAAATAAACTGAAAGTAGTCTCATGAAATAAACCTAACTTACCAGAAAACGCTTGACATAAAAATCACGTAAATGAACCAAAAGTAGCCTCAGAAAACCAAATGTAACCTACACAAAACATCGGTGGACTCAAAAACCGCGTACAATAAAGAAGCAAAAAATATATATATATATATAATTCTCTGATGCTAAGAGCACAAACAAATATAGATGCGTGAGTGCATAAAAGTCGCTACGTGGATTCCTGACTTTATCCTTTCCCAAGCTAACAGAGATACGTTTCTATAATTTATTGACTCAAGTAGTTTCTATAATATTCAACAAAGTGTATTTAATACATTACCCATAGTGTAAATTAGATAATTAGTTTATTTCTTCTTTTATAATGAATCCAAATAAATTATAACATTATCTAAAATACATTATTAAGAATTGCAATTATCCCTTTATATCAGAATACAGGAAACGGCTTTAATTTAGCACGCGAAACTGAAACTTTCAACTTGGGCTGGGTTAGGTTTGGTAATGTTAGCTTCGCTCAAAACTATTACGACAAAAACCTTTTTTTTTGGGATGTTCGCGCTAACTTGGATTAGGTTGGTTAGTTAATTTAGGATAATTGTGACGTCGTACTTTTTTTTTCGGTATTCGCTTACATTTTGAAGTGTTCTACTTCTTTAATTCACGTGTTAAATAATCCTTTTTAGGGTACCTACAATAAATTAGGTTATCTATAAATTATTTCCAATTTTTGCTGTTTTCTAATGAATTTTCAATTCGGCTGACGTTCTATATAAATTCTTCGCATTCCAAACTACCTTCCCCCTGAAAATTTGATATTTTTTTTGTAAAAAAAAAATCCTTGTGTCGTAAGCTACAGAAAACCCCAGGAGGCTAAACAATACAGAAACTTCTAAGTAATATTAAGAGCATACCGGTAATGATTTACAGAAATTAACTTAGGAGACTTGCACAGAATGACAGAATGTCAAAGAAATAACAATCAAATAGCCAATGTATTAAAGGAACACTAAGACAGAAGGAAGCCTTTAAAAAAATTGAGTTCTTCCCTACAAAATAGCCAAAGCAATATGGAAGATGTATCGTCTCCAAACGGATTTTTTTTTATATATTATTGCGATACCACTTTAAGGTATAAAATATGCATTTATATATTCTAGAGTTCTATTCGAGTCATACGTTTCGTATATGAAAAAAAAAAAAGTGTCGGCGTCAATTTCAGACTGAAAATAAGGATCGAAAGTTGCTGTGAAATTGTAGTCGGCGGAGAGATGCGGGGAGGTGGGGGTCGCTTGAGGTGAAAGGGGTAGACGGCAGAGAGGGACAGCACATACATCTAACTTCCGTGCGTTTCCTTACTGACCACAGAAAAAACCGAGTTTTCGTAAGGTCGAATCAGTGACAGGTTAGGTTAGTTTAGGCTTTTGGTATATCTTGAAAGATAGGATACATTCTTAGACGTATATCCAAGGATTACTAAAAGCCTAAACTAACCTAATCTATCACTAATTCGACATCACAAAATTTCGGTTTTTCTCTGTGATCGGTAAGAAAACGAGTCGAAATAGTGCACAGTTAGCTCTGATGATTTCGGAAGTGAAAATCCGCCATTACGCTACCTTATTACAGACCAGTACTGACAATATCACAAAAACAAAAAATCACCAGCCTTTGATCAACGCTTGAAAATCTTGCACAGATTCGTATGTGCAAGGCATAACAAAAGCCTAAACTAACTTGTCATAGACTTGTATATGAGAGGCATAACGTGAGTATACACTAGCTTGAAACTTTCATAATGTCATCAAAGTTATGTTGGTATTAATGAGAAGAGAGCTCTAAACCAGTGGTCGTCAGCACTCGCTGAAATGGGTAGAGTGCATGGAGGGTAAGGAAATATGTTCCGTCGTGCACAAAGGATAGAGAGACAGCATACCCGCCAGCAGCGACGAATGCACGCTAGGGCTGTGTCTTGTCCGCGGGTGAGAGACGCTAGCCCGACGGTGCAGTGTTCTGATGATCGCTGCTCTAAACACTTTAAGATGTATAAGTGGAGTACGAGAACTAATCAGCGCTATTTTAGCAAGGAAACTCACGGAAATGAGATGCATGTGCTGCCTCTCCCGGTCAATGTAGAGTATCCACCGCCCACTGAACGAATATTGGTTAAACGAGCGTTGAACGACTTCCGCCGATTTTGGAATAGACACCGACGCACTTAGGTTAGGTTAGGTTAGTTTAGGCTTTTATTATCCCGTCAAGATGAAGGTGAAAGCGATTGAGTGTGATTTTTTTGTTTTCTATGTTGGCAGTTCAAGTGCGTCGGTGTCTATTCCAAAATCGGCGGAAGTCGCTCAACGCTCGTTTCACCCGAATATTTCACACTTTTATCACTGCCAATGTTGCGCTATAAGCCAATTTTCGCAAATCTAATTTAAAAGACTGCCTACACAAGCAACAAGTTATACTAAATGTTTAGGATTAGTGTAAAACTGGCCTATGTCTCCTATAGTGGACGGGACATAAGTAACATTCACCCTCCTCCCTGCCACCTACCCCTTCCATTTCAACTGAGGGATCTCACTTATCCACATCTCTCCACCGACCACCACTTTCACAGCAAATTTTCACCCTTATTTCGAAGCGAAATTGATATCGGCACTCAATTTTTCTTTTATTTACGCTACATATGACTCGACTAGAAGCCAAGTACGTGAATACATTTGTACCTTAACGTGAAAACGCAATTATAAAGAAATATCCTTGAACTACTGTAGATGACCGTCCAGCTTTCGTATAGACTACAGATATTCCTAATATATAATATAGGAAGTTTATGCAATGTCTATTTATACAAATATAAACATTAAATACACCCATAAAACGAAAAACATTGCCGTAGACTGAGGAATAATAACTTGAACTTACCTGTAGTTCCTCTTGCTTGTGTGTAAGCTGACCAAACACAGATAGGCCCTACAAGTTACACAGTACATCGATACTTCTTATAGACGTGTGCTCAACACCGGGTTTGAAACCAGACTGCTGACGTCTTGGCTTGGATTGGTTTTTCGAGAACCGAACCAGGTATGGATACATGCATCCAGGTACTCATTGGTCCATTATGTGCTCTATGTGCGGCCCATGACTGTTCTAAGTCCAACGACTAGCCTGGATAGCATTCGTGAATCCGTTACCAAGCAGACCATGTTGCCTCAGCCCTCATATAGCCCGGTCCCATTAAACAACAAAGCGTAATTTTTTTTTTTTTTTTTTTTACATTCTTGTTTTAAGTCCTCTATCCATTCCCCAAACGATATCAGTAAGAATGAGAATTTTATATATAACATATTTTGTTTGAGGGTACATACGTTGCTGATTTTTAGTATGACAGCACTTCAGGACAAACTCTTTCAGAAAATAAAATGTTCATAGAGAATGTGAATGCACATCTCAGGATTTGAGGAATAGGCCTATTTGATGTGTTAGAGAATATAAATGCATATATCAAAGTTTTCGTTTATTTATTTATTTGTTATTTACTTATTTATTTGCTTATTTTTTAGCATTATCATATACATTTATTATTACAATCAGAAAACTACAAAAATATATTAAAACCTACTATATAGTATACATAAAACAAGAATGAACATGTCAAAAAAAACAAATATAAATTAAATAATTTAGGCCAGGCCTTTAGAACCCGTAAGTAAGGAAAATATGACGTCAGCCTCATTCCACTTCTATTGGGGATGATCGACTTCTGCGTAAAGTTGTTCACATTCTTTACGCGTGAAAGATCCATCAGTGACGCCACTGTAATTTTCAAAAAGGATTGTAATAAAGTCATTGTATTTATAATGCGTTATTTAGTTTCAAGGTTTACAATTATGCTAGATTTCCTCTCGGTAGTTTCTTTGAGATTTCTTTGCACCTAGCCTGTTTTAGATTTTCTAAAACTTTCCTCCTATTATCACTTACGGAAACATACATTTGTAGCATTTAAATAATGAACCTTGAAAGTCACTATTCATTTCAATGCAAAATGAACACAACGAGTTATGTCCTTAATTTAACAGTATATAAATAAATAATCAATATACAGTTCGTATAATGAACTTACCCGAAAGTTTCCTTATTCCTTAACTCTTAATATAATAATAATAATAATAATAATAATAATAATAATAATAATAATAATAATAATAATAATAATAATGATTTATTTTAGCTGGCAGAGTTAAGGCCGTAAGGCCTTCTCTTCCACACAACCAGCAAAAAGTGGGCTTTGTTGAAATGTAGTTTAATATTGAAATGACGAGTAGAAATAAATTGGATGGGACACAGTAAACAAGCAATTCTTTCGTCTTCTTCAACAACAAAATAATCATATTCGCATTTCCTTTGGAAGTAGTTATTTCTTCACGGTTTAGATTTTGCCACGTTCCAGTTCTCTTCAAACTGTAGTACGCGTATTATGTATTTATTTATTTATTCATTTTTTCATTTCTTCATTTTATTTATTTATTTATTTATTTATTTATTTATTTATTTATTTATTTATTTATTTATTTATTTATTTATTTATCTATCTATCTATTTATTTATTTGGCTGCAGTGCGTTAAAAAGAAACCGTGGTTTGATGAAGATTGTTGCATGGTAGTAGAAAGAAGGAAACAGGCAAAATTGAAATTCTTACAGGATCCAGTTGAGGAGAAGAGAGATAATTATTTCAATGAAAGACGGGAAGCAAGTCGTACACTTAGGAATAAAAAGAGAGGTTACTTGAAGGAAAAACTGAATGAGGTAGAAACAAATAGTAAGAATAAAAACATTCGAGATTTATATAAGGGTATAAAGGAATTTAAGAACGGATATCAGCCAAGGGTAAACGTGATCAAGGATGAGAATGGTGACTTGCTTGCAGACTCTCCATCAACCCTAAACAGATGGAAAAACTATTTTGCGCAATTACTAAATGTACATAGGCCAAATAGAAATGATCGGGACGAAATTGAAATACAAACTGCTGAGCCATTTATACCCGAACCCACACTTTCAGAAGTCGAAATTGCGATAGAGAATCTGAAAAAGTACAAGTCTCCAGGTATCGATCAAATTCCAGCAGAATTAATACAAGATGGTGGAAGTGCATTACATAGCGAAATTTATAAACTTGTACTTGCTATTTGGGAAAAGGAAATTGTACCAGAACAATGGAAGGAGTCCATAATTGTACCTATTTTTAAAAAGGGGGACAAAACCAACTGTGGTAACTTTCGAGGAATATCACTTTTGTTGACGTCGTACAAAATTTTGTCCAATATTCTTTTGAGAAGATTAACTCCGTACGTAGATGAAATTATTGGGGATCATCAGTGTGGTTTTCGGCGTAATAGATCGACTATTGATCAGATTTTTTGTATTCGACAGATAATGGAGAAAAAATGGGAGTATAAGGGTACAGTACATCAGTTATTCATAGATTTCAAAAAGGCATATGACTCGGTTAAGAGGGAAGTATTATATGATATTCTTATTGAATTTGGTATTCCCAAGAAACTAGTTCGATTAATTAAAATGTGTCTCAGTGAAACATACAGCAGAGTCCGTATAGGTCAGTTTCTATCTGATGCTTTTCCAATTCACTGCGGGCTAAAGCAGGGAGATGCACTATCACCTTTACTTTTTAACTTCGCGCTTGAATATGCCATTAGGAAAGTTCAGGATAACAGGCAGGGTTTGGAATTGAACGGGTTACATCAGCTTCTTGTCTATGCGGATGACGTGAATATGGTAGGAGAAAATACACAAACGATTAGGGAAAACACGGAAATTTTACTTGAAGCAAGTAGAGCGATCGGTTTGGAAGTAAATCCCGAAAAGACAAAGTATATGATTATGTCACGTGACCAGAATATTGTACGAAATGGAAATATAAAAATTGGAGATTTATCCTTCGAAGAGGTGGAAAAATTCAAATATCTTGGAGCAACAGTAACAAATATAAATGACACTCGGGAGGAAATTAAACGCAGAATAAATATGGGAAATGCGTGTTATTATTCGGTTGAGAAGCTCTTATCATCCAGTCTGCTGTCCAAAAATCTGAAAGTTAGAATTTATAAAACAGTTATATTACCGGTTCTTCTGTATGGGTGTGAAACTTGGACTCTCACTCTGAGAGAGGAACATAGGTTCAGGGTGTTTGAGAATAAGGTGCTTAGGAAAATATTTGGGGCTAAGCGGGATGAAGTTACAGGAGAATGGAGAAAGTTACACAACACAGAACTGCACGCATTGTATTCTTCACCTGACGTAATTAGGAACATTAAATCCAGACGTTTGAGATGGGCAGGGCATGTAGCACGTATGGGCGAATCCAGAAATGCATATAGAGTGTTAGTTGGGAGACCGGAGGGAAAAAGACCTTTAGGGAGGCCGAGACGTAGATGGGAGGATAATATTAAAATGGATTTGAGGGAGGTGGGGTATGATGATAGAGACTGGATTAATCTTGCACAGGATAGGGACCGCTGGCGGGCTTATGTGAAGGCGGCAATGAACCTTCGGGTTCCTTAAAAGCCATTTGTAAGTAAGTAAGTAAGGCTGCAGTGCGTTACAATGTTGAATGACAGCATTGACCTTCGGCCATATAGCTACCACTCACTTATCAACATACAATTTATATATCGTCCTATTACTACCTAAAACCAGTTAAGTCCAGTAATGCAAGTTTTGTAAAAAAAAAAAAAAAAAAAAAAAAAAAAAAAATTAAAACTTTCGAGTAAAGTAATTGGTTTGTTGCCTACAACATTTCGGACTTATTCTATTTTAATAGAATACAGAGCACGGAAAGACAAGTCGGGGACCGTACTTAACTTATTTTACACAAAAAGTGGACTTAATCGGTTTTACTAGTAATAGGACGATATATACACAGGTAGACCTTCTTACATTATATGCACACACGCATTTTTTAAATTTATTTATTTCCCTCATTTTTAAACTTATTTATTTCCCTCATTCGTTTTTCTCTTAATTTCTGAAGATATGTTCCTAAGGATTGTATTATCTGTTTATTTGTAATTTTTGATAGCGTATTGTACTGGGTATATCTGCCGTCGCGAGAATGAATGTTGATGCAGCCGAGCGTAACTAGAACGCTATGACCGCACTGTTAGAAAAGATGGATGGGGTAGAAGGGATACGAAGGCAGTCGCTCTGAGGAGCTACAGTTGTGCAGGTCTTATTTAGGCGGAAGAATTTATTTATTTTAATTTTTGGCTCTTTTAAATGTATAGTAGCGTAAATAGCCACAAATGTACTAGAGTTCCAATATTTCGTTATCGAAGTTGTTCAACTGGCATGGTTGACGACCAGTTCAGATGGTCCTTTCTCTTACTCGTAATGTTTTATCTGTTACCTTATAAAGTTAATTCGACAAACCATTAGAAAACAGTTGAATAACCAGTGGAAAAATAGTTGGAAAAGAGTTCTCACAAGAGAATCGTTCTTCCATACAGTTCAGAACAGGTTCGAGTGTAGTGACGCCAATGGATAGATAAGCTTGGTTTAGACACAATGTTTATCTTCGTCTTCCCCTTCTTTATCAACCTTATGTTGCCATCACAGCATTGAGGGGCACGATAATTTCTACCACATCGTCTTGTCCCTCGCAAAAGATTTTAAATAAGAGAGGCCTTTTCCCTATTTTGGGACTCGGATACATTCTCCACGAAAATTTTTTTTAAGTCTTTCACAGATTTGGTATCCCACTGCTATACGCTGTAAAAATTGTGGTGAAGTCAAACAATTATAAGAACGTCATTTTGCTTTACCTCCTGTTCTTTCTGTAAAATATACAGGGTGATTCAGAGGATTTACCGCTACTTACGGAGCTTATTTTTTTAATTTTATTTATACGATGCTGTATCAACATCTAGGTTATTTAGCGTCTGAATGATATGAAGGTGATAATGACGGTGAAATGAGTCAGGAGTCCAGCACCGAAAGTTACCCAGCATTTGCTCGTATTGGATTGAAGTAAAAACCCGGAAAAACCTCAACCAGGTAACTTGCCCTGACCGGGATTCGAACCCGGGCCACCTGGTTTCGCGGCCACACGCGCTGACCGTTACTCCACAGGTGTGGAGAGGAGCTTATTTCCGAAGACATTCTGAGTAAAAATGGCATGTAAACATGAGTCCGAATCTCGATATTTTCAGAGTTACACTGATTTGAAGTTGTTTGTAAAATACCATTTTTCTTTAGTTTTAAGGGTAAAAGGGTGTTACAGATAAAGAATGAACTATTCAGAAGTATCATTTCTTTAAATAGCTAGTATTCTGAAGTTAAAAATGTGTGTGAATTCCATAGCTGCTTCGTACAGAATTTTTTTTTTTCGATTTTTAACTACGCATTTATCACAACAATTGCTACAAATCACGACACTCTTGTAAATTCTTTAAGACTGTACATTGGGATGCATACTTAAAACTGTAAAGAATCAAGTTCCTGAAGTCGTATGACTTGTAATAATTGTTGTGATAAGTGCGTAAGAATGATTTAATTTTAGTCAAAAATTAAAAAACAAAATCTGTACAAAGCAATTAACAACACATTTTTAGCTTCAGAAGACTATACGATGAAAGAGTATCTGCATGGAAATATCGCATGTACTTCGGTACATTAAAATAATATATATTCAGAAGATTAGCCAATTAAAGAAATGATACTTCTGAATAGTTCATTTTCTATTTGTAATATTCATTTACCCTTAAAACTAAAGATAAATAGTATTTTACTAACAACTTTAAATTATTGTAACTCTGAAAATATTGATAATAGGACACATGTTTATATGACAGGTTTTGCTCAGAATGTCTTCGGAAATAAGCCCCGTAAGTGGAGGTAAGTCCTCGTGAATTGCTTTGTATAAACTGCTTGACATATGAATAAAATCGTCTCCCTACGACAGTGCTTTATAATGAAACAGCTTTCGAATTATCTATAGTAATCTCAGACCTCGAGTGACATTTATTAGGACTATTTCGTGAATAAAATAAAAATGTAAATAATATATCCATAAAATTCGCTCACAAAATGTTAATCATTGTACATTTATGAATACTTAACCTATTGTGACATTGCGAAATGGAAATAAATGAATAACGATTACTGCAATAAAGAAATTGAATGTTATTCGGTAATGCCAATTAATTGAGAAAAGCGAAATACAGGTTTAAAAATGTTAATTACATATACTGCGCTTTTCTCTTGTTATTATAACAGAAATACATTTTCATTATCTGCTGAAATAATTTGATACAACTGGTAACAAGAAAACAGCTGATCATAACACACTACTGCCATCTAGCGGAATATTTATAATGATGATATGGTACAATAATACATTTTCAAGACAGTTAAGTATTTCAGTAAGTCAATTAATATTTTATTGTATTAGAGTACTTTATTTCTTCTAATATTTATTATAGCTACTTTCTTCTAATCGTGTAATAGTCAATTAAATCCCACTCGAGTTTTGATTTTCTTTAGGTAAATCAAAACGTCTAGTGAGATTACTATAGATAATAATGCAGTGAGATATGGCTATGATTGATTGAAATTCAACGGATTCTTAATAACTTAATATTCATGTAACGGTACAGGTAAGTGGGTGGAATAATAAACGTAATATCAAAAGTTGCGAGTCACTCATACCGTTTTTAACGGTGGTGTGAAAAATATGAAGAGCAAAATCAAAATTCAAATCGTTTAAATATTAGGATACACAAAATACACATTTTTCCGAAATTCATGATTACAAAAATTCAGAACTTTTTTTTATTTTTTCCTTCATTTCTATCTCCTCATAAATGTTAATCAATGTTCCATTCTCCCATTGTTGTGTTGTTCTGTATCCATGCAATAGGTGATCTTCCTTTTCCTTCTTCATCCCTGTGGTGTCCTAATAGTGTTTTTGTTATCCTTCCATCTGTCATCCTTTCAGTGTGTCCGTACCATACCAATAATAATTATTTTTGTTTTATGAAATCGAAATTTGATCTCTGAACTTCCATTTTTTCTATATAATTTCCTTCCTAATTTCATCTTATCTAGATCTGTTTGCAGAACTTCTCTAAAAATCCATTTGTACTGCCACTAATTTTGCCTTTAAGGGACACTTGGACAGAGTTTTGAAATTTTTTCAATTTTAATCCGATTTGTTTCATTTTTTAACTGTTTGTTAGATGCATTAAGGACAAGGCCTGTGCAAATTTTGAGCTCAATCGAATTGCTAGTTTCGAAGTTATTTTTTAAAATTATGCCAATTGATGTAATCAAAATGTTCCATACGCATTACATTCGAATACAGCAAGTTTACATTTTTTCATATGGATCCATATTCACGGGCAATATTTTTACGTTGAGAATTTCATGATGTCTGGTTTAGTTTGGACTCAATTTTTTTAATCAGACTTTTATTTATTCGTATTCTTTATTTACATAATAATTTTTTAATTCCCAATTTTTAAGATACTTAAAATGTCTCAATATTAGATGTCAGATAATATGAAGGGTTCAGAACCATAGTGGGCCAAGCGCCATTTACTAAAACCGTAGAAAACGAGAGTTAAAATGAAGTTATTACCATAATTCAATGGAAACGTATAGCAAATAATATAAAGTACACACATTAAAACTACATGATATGTCAATCTTCATTAAACTATGGTACTCAACTTTAACCCTTGCTTTCTCCGTTTTTAATAAATGGCGCTTGGCCCACTATGGCTCTGAACCCTTCATATATGCATGGACACGTACGAATATTTTTATTGAGTTTGATGGAAACTGCATGCGCATAAAGCATTTTAAACTTCAAAAACATAGTTTCGAGAAAAAAGGCAAATTTGTGAAAAGAGATACAATACTAACCTAAGGAGCTGGCCTATATAAGAATCGATCCTGGAGCTCAAAGAAGACATAGACGCAAAACGTTGTTCACTACCAACTTCCTAAGATCCCAAGGAATATTTTCGTGAAAGAAAACCGAAAAACGATATTTTGGTCATTTTTATATAACAAAAACTCAATCCTAGCGTCCTTTAATTGACTGTTCAGAGTCCATACTTCGAACTCAAGCCATAATATTCTAACAATAGTTCTAAAAACTTTGGTTTTTGTTTATCCCATAAAACCCCATTTTGGAATTCTCCGAACTGATTCTTGTTTTAATCCCCGTGTCTTGTTTCCCACAATTTGTAATTTTCACTTCACTACATATGTATTTTTTTGCATGTGGGATCATGCCCATCCCTTCTTTTAGTATTAAATATTGATGAATATCTCCAATGGTTAGACTTATATAGTCTGTTTCCATATGTTTCCATTTACACCTCATTTTTTGTACTCGTGTATCAATTTCCTAGTGATGTATTCTATAACCACAGTCTAGTATATACAGTCACGAAGCTCAATACGTAGTAAATATGCATCCATAGATAGTTGCTAACCACTAGGATCGCTGCTATCGCCTCATTACATACAATGCGAAATAGTACCTGCACAGTCTGTTATTTCTAGTACCCTCATAAACTCAAGCTTCGTGACTGTATATATTAGACTGTGCTATAACTTCATATTCTTCAGCTTCCTTTTCATATTATTATGTCATATATTAAAGTAAGGTGTGTAAAAGTTATCAATAGCAAAACCTTCATAGGATTAAGAAAACTCTCTCCCTTATCAATTTAATTAATGGTTTAAAATGAAGCTTCCTACTTTATAGCTTGTTACGAAATTTTAGAACAATGGCTTAGAAACAGTAAGGTTATGCGTCGTTTTGTTATCTTTTTAATGGCAGCCAGTGATAAAGCCAATGCCAAGGCAGAGGCTAATGGCAGGTGTGCAGAAAAGAATCCGGGTTGAGGTGTCGTAGATAAGATTCGAAGTATTTAGTAAACTACGTCGCTTAGAAGTCTGCTCTTGCCTTGGTTTGATGAATCATACAACATACGTATGTTTTCAATATGAAACTGTAAAAATTTAGGATGCGAATTTAGCATGTTTTCTTTCCTTAAACATAATGATATGCATACAGAGCATTAACTCAGACCTCGTTGTTTAGAATTGCTCTGCAATTCCCCTGCGGTGGCTGGGTAGTCAGACCTTCTGTCTGTCACGCAAGCGGTCGGTGTTCGAGTCCCGGTCAGGCCCAGATTTTTCATTGAAAAATCCATAGTGACATTTGTGACGGACAAAGTAGCAGTTGGGATTTTTCTCGGAGTTCTCCCATTTCCCCATATTAGGCATTCACATCATTCCGTCAACATTTCTTCATTTCGTCATAATTCCATAGCGTTCCCCGAACGCCGGCAAGCGACGCAAGGAGGGGGATGGCCTAGAAGTGGTACGGGCTATTCCATCTCAAATCGACCGAAATATAGAGACAATTAAGCTTGCAATTTTTAAATACAGTGAAACTTTTTCTGTCCGTAGACAACTGTGATATAATGCTTTGTGCAAAGTTTGAGGCATCAGAACTTAATAGTGTTTAAATTAATAATATTTAAATTTATCGTATTTTCATCAAATTAGCAAATTTAAACTGTTGTGGCTCCGAAACCCTTTCACTCAATGATCAAAATCATAGTTTATTTTGATGCTGAGAAGTTAAAGTTTATATTAACATGTAAACAGTTTTTCTTACTTTTTATGGAAATGGATAAATTTAGATTTTTCCTCATTAAGACGCCTTTGGCTAGGAAAAAATATTTAAAAAATATAAAGTTAGATTACGCATTGAAAGTACAAATAAACACATATTTTTCACTGATGGTATGTTGATAAGACAGTATTGAAAATATCAAATAAAGAAAATAAATAGTACGCGCGTGAACTAACCAGCTGACTGTGAGACGGGAGCTAGCCGAGACAACCAAGGCCAGGAGACAAACACATGATGTGTCGTCTAGCAGTCATGGCTGTG